>NC_069505.1:567112021-567132021 GCF_027579735.1 Bombina bombina | reverse complement strand
GTAAGTAAAATTTAGCTTTTAATAATACAAAAAGTTAAAATCTTGGGAAAAACATGACGTTTCGATGCCTAACTGGCATCTTTTTTAAATGTCCCAAAAGGTAAATCCAAAGTGGTCACACCAGCTATGTGGTGTTCCCCATGAGAGCACATAGCTGGTGTGACCACTTTGGATTTACCTTTTGGGACATTTGAAAAAGATGCCAGTTAGGCATTGAAACGTCATGTTTTTCCCAAGATTTTAACTTTTTGTATTATTAAAAGCTAAATTTTACTTACAAATGACCAGTGAGTGCTGCCTTTTTTGCATAGTATATATATATAATCCGGAAAAAAGCAAGCACTCACTGGCGTTTTCAATAAAGCAAAGTTTTACTGTGCAGAAAGCATAAAGTGAACGTTTTCGGGCCGTAGCCCGTCCTCAGACTTACAAAACATAAGCAACTTACCACCTTCTTAAGTGCTACCATTACATCCCTCAGTGAAGACGCTCTGCCACATCTGGTAACTGACCAGCCCCAATGCACCACTGCGCATGCGCGCACAGGACTACCGGTCCCCCTCTGGGCCAACGTGAAAAGCAAAATTTTTAAGTTAAAAACACATTGGGGGGTAGTTATCAAGCCGTCAACCTCAAATACACTGGAATTCCGCAGCGTATTTGTGGTGAGGCTGATTCGCCTAAGTTATCAAGCCCTAGATACCGGCAAAAGTAGAATTTTGTGACGTAAGCTTCGATCCGCCGGACTCAGTCCGACACAGATCGATTCTTACGTCACTCCAGATGTTCCGCACACAAATGCGGCACAATCTGACTACTTTTGCTAGTTATCAAAAAACTAGCAGGTACGCTCGGCACTTTTCCGGCCCAGCGTACCTGGTTTTCAATCCGCTGCCCTGGAGGCAGCGGATCCCATAGGAATCAATGGGAGTCTGACCATAGCGAAAGTTCATGTTCGCTGCTGCCAGACATCCCATTGATTTCTATGGGAGCTGTCTACACCTAACACCCTAACATGTACCCCGAGTCTAAACACCCCTAATCTGTCCCCCCTACACCGCCGCATCTAAATAAAGTTATTACCCCCTAAACCGCCGCTCCCGGAGCCCACCGCCACTCTAATAAACTGATTAACCTCTAAACCGCCGCTCCCGGACCCCGCCGCAACCTATATTAAACTTATTAACCCCTAATCTGCCCCCCCTACACCGTCACCACCTATAATACATTTATTAACCCCTATCCTGCCCCCCACTACACCGCCGCCACTGTAATAAAATTATTAACCCCTAAACCTAAGTCTAACACTAACCCTAACACCCCCCTAACTTAAATATTAATTAAATAAATCTAAATAATATTTCTCTTATTAACTAACGTCTAGATTTGGAGTTTTGTCGGTAACGACCCAAAAAACTAACGCCGGCTTTTTTCTGGCCGCACCATAAAAATAACTCTGGTATTGAGAGTCCACAGAATGGCTGCGTTAGGCTCCAAAAAAGGAGCGTAGAGCATTTTTAACGCAGCTTCAACTCTCGATACCAGAGTTGCTTACGCAAGCGGCCAGCCTCAAAAACGTGCTCGTGCACGATTCTCCCATAGGAAACAATGGAGCTGTTTGAGCTGAAAAAAAAACAAACACCTGCAAAAAAGCAGCGTTCAGCTCCTAACGCAGCCCCATTGTTTGCTATGCGGTAACCCTTCCTACGTCTGCACTTAACACTCTAACATGTACCCCGAGTCTAAACACCCCTAACTTTACACTTATTAACCCCTAATCTGCCACCCCCGCTATCACTGACCCCTGCATATTATTATTAACCCCTAATCTGCCGCTCCGTAAACCGCCGCTACTTACATTATCCCTATGTACCCCTAATCTGCTGCCCCTAACACCGCCGACCCCTATATTATATTTATTAACCCCTAATCTGCCCCCCACAACGTCGCCTCCACCTGCCTACACTTATTAACCCCTAATCTGCCGACCGGACCTGAGCGCTACTATAATAAAGTTATTAACCCCTAATCCGCCTCACTAACCCTATAATAAATAGTATTAACCCCTAATCTGCCCTCCCTAACATCGCCGACACCTAACTTCAATTATTAACCCCTAATCTGCCGACTGGAGTTTACCGCTATTCTAATAAATGTATTAACCCCTAAAGCTAATCCTAACCCTAACACTAACACCCCCCTAAATTAAATATAATTTACATCTAACGAAATTAATTAACTCTTATTAAATAAATTATTCCTATTTAAAGATAAATACTTACCTGTAAAATAAATCCTAATATAGCTACAATATAAATTATAATTATATTATAGCTATTTTAGGATTTATATTTATTTTACAGGTAACTTTGTATTTATTTTAACCAGGTACAATAGCTATTAAATAGTTAAGAACTATTTAATAGCTAAAATAGTTAAAATAATTACAAAATTACCTGTAAAATAAATCCTAACCTAAGTTACAATTAAACCTAACACTACACTATCAATAAATTAATTAAACTACCTATAATTACCTACAATTAACCTAACACTACACTATCAATAAATTAATTAAATACAATTCCTACAAATAAATACAATTAAATAAACTAGCTAAAGTACAAAAAATAAAAAAGAACTAAGTTTGCAAAAAATAAAAAAATATTTACAAACATAAGAAAAATCTTACAACAATTTTAAACTAATTACACCTACTCTAAGCCCCCTAATAAAATAACAAAGCCCCCCAAAATAAAAAAATGCCCTACCCTATTCTAAATTACTAAAGTTCAAAGCTCTTTAACCTTACCAGCCCTGAACAGGGCCCTTTGCGGGGCATGCCCCAAAGAATTCAGCTCTTTTGCCTGTAAAAAAAACCATACAATCCCCCCCCCCAACATTACAACCCATCACCCACATACCCCTAATCTAACCCAAACCCCCCTTAAATAAACCTAACACTAAGCCCCTGAAGATCTTCCTACCTTATCTTCACCCTGCCAGGTTCACCGATCCGTCCTGAAGAGCTCCTCCGATGTCCTGATCCAAGCTCAAGCGGGGGGCTGAAGAGGTCCATGATCCGGCTGAAGTCTTCATCCAAGCGGGAGCTGAAGAGGTCCATGATCCGGATGAAGTCTTCTATCAACTGCATCTTCAATCTTCTTTCTTCCGGATCCATCTTGCAGACCTCCGACGCGGAACATCCTCTTCTCCCGACGCCTACTAGCCGAATGACGGTTCCTTTAAGGGACGTCATCCAAGATGGCGTCCCTCGAATTCCGATTGGCTGATAGGATTCTATCAGCCAATCGGAATTAAGGTAGGAATATTCTGATTGGCTGATGGAATCAGCCAATCAGAATCAAGTTCAATCCGATTGGCTGATCCAATCAGCCAATCAGATTGAGCTTGCATTCTATTGGCTGATCGGTACAGCCAATAGAATGCGAGCTCAATCTGATTGGCTGATTGGATCAGCCAATCGGATTGAACTTGATTCTGATTGGCTGATTCCATCAGCCAATCAGAATATTCCTACCTTAATTCCGATTGGCTGATAGAATCCTATCAGCCAATCGGAATTCGAGGGACGCCATCTTGGATGACGTCCCTTAAAGGAACCGTCATTCTTCAGTTGGACGTCGCCGGAAGAAGATGGGTCCGCGGTGGAGGTCTTCAGGATGGAGCCGGTCGTCATCGGATGAAGATAGAAGATGCCGCTTGGATCAAGATGGTTGCCGGTCCGGATCGCCTCTTCTTCCCGGATAGGATGAAGACTTTGGAGCCTCTTCTGGACCTCTTCAGCCACCGGATGATGGATCGCCAGCCCCCGCTTGGGTTGGATGAAGATTTTGGAGCCAGGATGGATCGGTGATACCTGGTGAGGTGAAGACAAGGTAGGATGATCTTCAGGGGCTTAGTGTTAGGTTTATTTAAGGGGAGTTTGGGTTAGATTAGGGGTATGTGGGTGGTGGGTTGTAATGTTGGGGAGGGGTATTGTATGTTTTTTTTTACAGGCAAAAGAGCTGAACTTCTTGGGGCATGCCCCGCAAAGGGCCCTGTTCAGGGCTGGTAAGGTAAAAGAGCTTTGAACTTTAGTTATTTAGAATAGGGTAGGGCATTTTTTTATTTTGGGGGTCTTTGTTATTGTATTAGGGGGCTTAGAGTAGGTGTAATTAGTTTAAAATTGTTGTAATATTTTTCTTATGTTTGTAAATATTTTTTTATTTTTTGTAACTTAGTTCTTTTTTATTTTTTGTACTTTAGCTAGTTTATTTAATTGTATTTATTTGTAGGAATTGTATTTAATTAATTTATTGATAGTGTAGTGTTAGGTTAATTGTAGGTAATTGTAGGTAGTTTATTTAATTAATTTATTGATAGTGTAGTGTTAGGTTTAATTGTAACTTAGGTTAGGATTTATTTTACAGGTAAATTTGTAATTATTTTAACTATTTTAGCTATTAAATAGTTCTTAACTATTTAATAGCTATTGTACCTGGTTAAAATAAATACAAAGTTGCCTGTAAAATAAATATTAATCCTAAAATAGCTATAATATAATTATAATTTATATTGTAGCTATATTAGGATTTATTTTACAGGTAAGTATTTATCTTTAAATAGGAATAATTTATTTAATAAGAGTTAATTAATTTCGTTAGATGTAAATTATATTTAACTTAGGGGGGTGTTAGTGTTAGGGTTAGACTTAGCTTTAGGGGTTAATACATTTATTAGAACAGCGGTGAGCTCCGGTCGGCAGATTAGGGGTTAATAAGTGTAGGCAGGTGGAGGCGACGTTGTGGGGGCCAGATTAGGGGTTAATAAATATAATATAGGGGTCAGCGGTGTTAGGGGCAGCAGATTAGGGGTATATAAGGATAACGTAGGTGGCGGCGCTTTGCGGTCGGCAGATTAGGGGTTAATTATTGTAGGTAGCTGGCTGCGACGTTGTGGGGGGCAGATTAGGGGTTAATAAATATAATATAGGGGTCGGCGGTGTTAGGGGCAGCAGATTAGGGGTACATAAGGATAATGTAGCTGGCGGCGCTTTGCGGTCGGCAGATTAGGGGTTAATAAGTGTAGGTAGGTGGAGGCGACGTTGTGGGGTGCAGGTTAGGGGTTAATAAATATAATACAGGTTTTGGCGGTGTTAGGGGCAGCAGATTAGGGGTACATAAGGATAACGTAGGTGGCGGTCGGCAGATTAGGGGTTAAAAAAAATTATTCGAGTGTCGGCGATGTGGGGGGGACCTCGGTTTAGGGGTACATAGGTAGTTTATGGGTGTTAGTGTACTTTAGAGTACAGTAGTTAAGAGCTTTATAAACCGGCGTTAGCCCAGAAAGCTC
The DNA here is from genome assembly GCF_027579735.1 of Bombina bombina. Lineage (NCBI taxonomy): Eukaryota > Metazoa > Chordata > Amphibia > Anura > Bombinatoridae > Bombina > Bombina bombina. Next base: position 567,126,666 of record NC_069505.1, on the reverse strand, counting down.
TTAACTACTGACTTTTTTCCTGCAGCTGGAGTTTTGTCGTTAGATGTCTAACGCTCACTTCAGCCACGACTCTAAATACCGGAGTTAGAAAGATCCCATTGAAACGATAGGATACGCAATTGACATAAGGGGATCTGCGGTATGGAAAAGTCGCGGATGAAAAGTGAGCGTTAGACCCTATTTTGAGTGACTCCAAATACCGGCGGTAGCCTAAAACCAGCGTTAGGAGCCTCTAACGCTGGTTTTCACGGCTAACGCCAAACTCCAAATCTAGGTCTAAGTTAATCCTATTTAAAACTAAATACTTACCTTTAAAATAAACCCTAATATAGCTACAATAAAAATAATAATTAGATTATAGCTATTTTAGGATTTATTTTTATTTTACAGGCATCTTTCAATTTATTTTAACTAGGTACAATAGCTATTAAATAGTTATTAACTATTTAATAGCTACCTAGCTAAAATAAAGAGAAATTTACCTGTAAAACACTATACTATACTTTAATAAATTATTTCTATTCAAAACTAAATTCTTACCTGTAAAATAAATCCTAAGATAGCTACAATATAATTAATAATTACATTGTAGCTATTTTAGGATTTATATTTATTTTACAGGTAACTTTGTATTTATTTTAGCTAGCTAGAATAGTTATTAAATAGTTATTAACTATTTAATAACTACCTAGCTAAAAGAAATACAAAATTACCTGTAAAATAAATCCTAACCTAAGTTACAATTAAACCTAACACTACACTATCATTAAATTAATTAAATAAATTAACTACAAATAACTACAATTAAACACAATTACATAAACTAACTAAAGTACAAAAAATAAAAAAAGCTAAGTTACAAAAAAAAAAAAAGTTGCAAACATTTTAAAAATATTACAACAATTTTAAGCTACTTACACCTAATCTAAGCCCCCTAATAAAATAACAAAGCCCCCCAAAATAAAAAAATTCCCTACCCTATTCTAAATTAAAACGTTCAAAGCTCTTTTACCTTACCAGCCCTTAAAAGGGCCTTTTGAGGGGCATGCCCCAAAGAATTCTGCTCTTTTGCGTGTAAAAGAAAAATACAACCCCCCCAAAATTAAAACCCACCACCCACATACCCCTAATCTAACCCAAACCCCCCTTAAAAAAACCTAACACTACCCCCCTGAAGATCATCCTACCTTGAGTTGTCTTCAGCCAGCCGACCATCGATGGAACCGAAGAGGAGATCTGGAGTGGCAGATGTCATCATCCAAGGGGCGCTGAAGAAATCTTCCATCCGATGAAGTCATCATCCATGCGGCGCTGAAGAAGTCTTCCATCCGGGCGATGTCATCTTCCAAGCGGCGTCTTCAATCTTCATCCATCCGGAGTGGAGCGGAGCCATCTTCAGATGAGCCGACGCGGATCCATCTTCTTCTTCCCGACGACTACCGACTACTGATCGGAACAGCCAAAAGAATGCGAGCTCAATCTGATTGGCTGATTGGATCAGCTAATCGGATTGAACTTCAATCTGATTGTCTGATTCAATCAGCCAATCAGATTTTTCCTACCTTAATTCCGATTGGCTGATAGAATCCTATCAGCCAATCGGAATTGAAGGGACGCCATCTTGGATGACGTCCCTTAAAGGAATATCCATTCGTCGGTAGTCGTCGGGATGAAGAGGATGGATCCGCGTCGGCTGGTCTGAAGATGGCTCCGCTCCGCTCCGGATGGATGAAGATTGAAGACGCCGCTTGGAAGATGACATCGCCCGGATGGAAGACTTCTTCAGCGCCGCCTGGATGATGACTTCATCGGATGGAAGATTTCTTCAGCGCCCCTTGGATGATGACTTCTGCCGCTCCAGATCTCCTCTTCGGTTCCATCGATGGTCAGCTGGCTGAAGACAACTCAAGGTAGGATGATCTTCAGGGGGGTAGTGCTAGGTTTTTTTAAGGGGGTTTTGGGTTAGATTAGGGGTATGTGGGTGGTGGGTTTTAATGTTAGGGGGGGGTTGTATTTTTCTTTTACAGGCAAAAGAGCAGAATTCTTTGGGGCATGCCCCGCAAAAGGCCCTTTTAAGGGCTGGTAAGGTAAAAGAGCTTTGAACTTTTTAATTTAGAATAGGGTAGGGAATTTTTTTATTTTGGGGGGCTTTGTTATTTTATTAGGGGGCTTAGATTAGGTGTAAGTAGCTTAAAATTGTTGTAATATTTTTTAAATGTTTGTATTTTTTTTATTTTTTGTAACAGCTTTTTTTATTTTTTGTACTTTAGTTAGTTTATGTAATTGTATTTAATTGTAGTTATTTGTAGTTAATTTATTTAATTAATTTAATGATAGTGTAGTGTTAGGTTTAATTGTAACTTAGGTTAGGATTTATTTTACAGGTAATTTTGTATTTCTTTTAGCTAGGTAGTTATTAAATAGTTAATAACTATTTAATAACTATTCTAACTAGCTAAAATAAATACAAAGTTACCTGTAAAATAAATATAAATCCTAAAATAGTAATTAATTATATTGTAGCTATCTTAAGGTTTATTTTACAGGTAAGTATTTAGTTTTAAATAGAAATAATTTATTAAAGTATAGTGTAGTGTTAGGTGTAATTGTAACTTAGGTTAGTTTTTATTTTACAGGTAAATTTCTCTTTATTTTAGCTAGGTAGCTATTAAATAGTTAATAACTAATTAATAGCTATTGTACCTAGTTAAAATAAATTGAAAGATGCCTGTAAAATAAAAATAAATCCTAAGATAGCTACAATCTAATTATTATTTATATTGTAGCTATATTAGGGTTTATTTTAAAGGTAAGTATTTAGTTTTAAATAGGATTAACTTAGTTAATAAGAGAAATATTATTTAGATTTATTTAATTAATATTTAAGTGAGGGGGTGTTAGGGTTAATGTTAGACTTAGGTTTAGGGGTTAATGATTTTATTACAGTGGCGGCGGTGTAGCGGGGGGCAGGATAGGGGTTAATAAATTTATTATAGGTGGTGACGGTGTAGGGGGGGCAGGATAGTGGTTAATAAACTTATTATAGGTGGTGACGGTGTAGGGGGGGGCAGATTAGGGGTTAATACGTTTAATATAGGTTGCGGCGGGGTCCGGGAGCGGCGGTTTAGGGGTTAAACTATTTATTTAGTTGCGGCGAGGTCCGGGATCAGCAGGATAGGGGTTAATAAGTTTATTATAGAGGGCGGCGGTATAGGGGGGGCAGGATAGGGGTTACTAGGTATAATGTAGGTGGCAGCGGGGTCCGGGAGCGGCGGTTTAGGGGTTAATACATTTATAAGAGTTGTGGCGGGGTCTAGGAGCGACAGTTTAGGGGTTAATAACTATATTTAGTTGCGGGGGGCTCCGGGGGCGCCGGTATAGGGGTTAGAACAGTGTAGTTTAGTGTGAGTGCTTAGTGACAGGCTAGCAAGAAAGCTGTCAAAAAGCCGAAGAGCAGCGAGATCGGATGACTGATAACTCTCACAGTCCGCTGCTCATCGCCCCGTACTTGGTGTGCGGCTTTTTGACAGCTTTTTTGATAACTTAGGTGAAATTTTGCAGGTCCGCGGCGGCGATGGTAGGCGATCTTATGCGGGCGTATTGAACCGGCGAAGGCAGGTAAAGTAGACGCGTTGATAACTACCCCCCATTGTATAATACCGCACATACACAGATGTATATAGAAGCATCAAACACTGTAACATAATAACCAAAACACAGGAGAAGAAATCAACAGTACAGCTAGATCATTACTACTGCATGGTTATGCAACCCACTTAAACTGATGTATGCCCAACACTCGAGCAATATCAAAGATAACATATATCATGCAGAATTGAGAAATGATCACCGCAGCACCATGATCGTATGACATTTTAAAGAGATAAGCTAGAAATCCTATGGTATGCATAAACCCAATATAAACAGAAATACACCGTTAAATGTTATCTAAAGTGAAACAAGGGGCCAAACGTTAAATACATAGACAAATCCAAGAAAGGGAGTACATATAAAATCCAAGTCATTAAACAGACAATATCAAAATTATACTCAATTGGACCCCACCTGGCAAGATATTTAAACAGGAGGACATTACTAACAATTTTCTTAAAGTGGGCACACACACTTACTGATATTAGTGACTACCATGATAAATATATATATTTCAAATTCCAAATTTTAAGTTTTGCATTACATTTTAAGGCATAAGGGGGCACAGATCAGACCACAAATTATGCAAATTTCATACATTACCATAAATGTTATCATTACATACAGTAATTAGAAATGATTAGTTGAAAAAAAATTGATTACAAGAAACAGTGGAGATCAAAATTAGTATTCAGGCCCCTGGGTATCAAAGTCTCCAGTGTAAAAATCCATTTGGATTCCCACTGGAGAAGGGTCTTTGCCCTATTGCCACCCCTCACTGGTGCTGGAACATGATCAATAATCATGTATCTCAAATCGGAGACACTATGATTATGAGATAAAAAATGCTGTGCCACCGGCTGTTCAGAGCTCCCAGTGCGGAGAGCAGTACGTATGGCCGAGCTATGGTTGGCCATACGTATCCGTAGGTCGTCCTGGGTCTTACCTACATAGAACAACCCACAGAGGCAATGGATCATGTATACTACATGTGTAGTGGTACATGTGACCCTGTAAGTGATGTCAAACCGTTGGTTTCTCCAGGGGTGAACAAACAATTTCCCCTGGGACAATCCATTACAGGTCACACATCCACTACACCTGTGGATATCACATATCACATTTTATATCACATATATACAAAAAAAATTACGGTGTGGCATATTGCGGCAAATACGTTTTTGTACATAAACTCTTAAGATACTACTGACAAAAGAGGATTACTCTTATGAACATTTGAAATTTATGCCCAAAGACAGACCGATATATATGAAAACATTGTTTATATTTATTACTGTTTGCTATTGCTTTTATAAACAAAACAAAAATTCTTAAAAGTTCTTATGATAGATTTTTATAATTAGATTAACTATAGAATTGGTACCAATAGGGATATTTATTATTTTAATAATTTTTGTGTGCATTGTTTTGACTTTTTGACTTTTGAATGTTTTATGAATTAATAATTAATTTTTATACTATAATAAACAACTATATATTACTTATAGAACAATAGTTTGTGTAATCTATTCATATTGCTATACTTTTGGACTTTCTGACCTTAGTAATATTTTAAGGATACTATATTTACATAGAAATTAATTTAACTAAAGAAGTCATTTTCAAAAGATCTATTGCCATTTGTGTTTACACTTATAGGCGCTCACATATATCCTATACATTGCTCGCTTAGGGGTGGCAATAGGGCAAAGACCCTTCTCCAGAGGGAATCCAAATGGATTTTTACACTGGAGACTTTGATACCCAGGGTCCTGAATACTAATTTTGATTTCCACTGTTTCTTGTAATCAATTTTTGCAACTAATCATTTCTAATTACTGTATGTAATGATAACATTTATGGTAATGTATGAAATTTGCATAATTTGTGGTCTGATCTGTGCCCCCTATGCCTTAAAATGTAATGCAAAACTTAAAATTTGGAATTTGAAATATATATTTATCATGGTAGTCACTAATATCAGTAAGTGTGTGTGCCCACTTTAAGAAAATTGTTAGTAATGTCCTTCTGTTTAAATATCTTGCCAGGTGGGGTCCAACTGAGTATAATTTTGATATTGTCTGTTTAATGACTTGGGTTTAATATGTACTGTACTCCCTTTCTTGGATTTGTCTATGTATTTAACGTTTGGCCCCTTGTTTCACTTTAGATAACATTTAACAGTGTATTTCTGTTTATATTGGGTTTATGCATACCATATGATTTCTAGCTTATCTCTTTAAAATGTCATACAATCATGGTGCTGCGGTGATCATTTCTCAATTCTGCATGATATATGTTATCTTTGATATTGCTCGAGTGTTGGGCGTACATCTGCGACTCTCAGCTTAAGTGAGTTGCATAACCATGCAGTAGTAATGATCTAGCTGTACTGTTGATTTCTTCTCCTGTGTTTTGGTTATTATGTTACATTGTTTGATGCTTCTATATACATCTGTGTATGTGCGGTATTATACAATGTGTTTTTAACTTTTAAATTTTGCTTTTCACGTTGGCCCAGAGGGGGACCGGTAGTCCTGTGCGCGCATGCGCAGTGGCGCATTGGGGCTGGTCGGTTTCCGGATGTGGCAGAGCGTCTTCACTGAGGGATGTAATGGTAGCACTTAAGAAGGTGGTAAGTTACTTATGTTTTGTAAGTCTGAGGACGGGCTACTGTAGGGAGCTGGCTTAATGAGTGTGTGCTGGGTTCCTGGATTATTTTGTATATATATATATACTGTATATATATATATATATATATATATATATATATATATATATATATATATATATATAAAATAATTATTTGGTAAAATATAACCAATATACAGTATATATATATATAAAATCCAATAAATGAATGCACTAACAGCACTTCTTTTCAAATCATCAATCAATTTATTGAAATGTTTTTTTGGAGAAAATTTCCCCTTTATTTATTTATAAAATATTTTACCAGGAAGGATACATTGAGATTTCTCTTGTTTTCCAGTATGTCCTGGGTCCACAAAACATTGCATTGTTACAATAGGGTACAATAAAATACAAAAACAATAATAATACATAATATATACAAAATTTAACATAGAACAGTTAGGAAATATATAATCAACCATGACAGGTACATTCTGTTTTGAGATATGTAGAGATGGATCTCTTAAAGGATTTTAGGCTTGGGGAAGGTTTGAAAGTGTCCGTTACGTAATTGTGGTGCTCTGTAGGAAATGGAGGATCGAGCTGCTTTCTTTTTGTATGGGGGCAGACTAAATAATGTGCTGGTACTGGATCGGAGGTTATAGGAGGTGGGAATAGCCGGGGAGAGCATTCTGCTCAGGTAGGGTGGGAGCTTCCCAGAAAGGCTCTTAAACACAAGGCAGGAAAGATGGAGGGTGCGTCTGGATTCCAGCGACAACCAGTTTAGTTCTTTCAGCATGTCACAATGGTGGGTCCTGTAGTTACATTGTAGCACAAAGCGGCAGAACGAGTTATACAATGTATTAAGTTTATTAAGGTGAGTTTGCGGTTCAGGTGCATATACTACGTCCCCATAATCCATGATTGGCATCAGCATTTGCTGTATAACCTTTTCCTTTACTGTAGGGTTGAGGCAGGATTTGTTTCTCTACAGGGCACCTAGTTTTGGATAAAGTTTAGATGCAAGTTTTTCTATGTGGAGGCCAAAAGATAGATTGGGGTCTAACAACTTACCCAAGTATTTGAAAGAGTGGACTGCAGTCAGTGTGTAATTGGATTTTGTTTTGATGCATAGATGGGAATTTTGTAGTTTGTGTAATTTAGGTCCCGTTTCAAAGATCATTGTGACAGTTTTGTCAGTGTTTAGGAAGAGTATGTTTTTTGAGATCCACTTTTCTACCTCTGTGAACTGGTCTTGGAGCACGGCCTCAAGCTGCAGCAGCATGCTTACTTAGATCATATTTTGCTATGTGCAGAACATAGGAATGTGAAATATTTACATTAAATACATAGTTAAAACCTTTATTAAAAATGAATATTGCATGAATATGTTTTACATATATTTTTATCTTCTTAACTGCATAGGGCTTTAATGCACTTCTATATATGCCTATATATGTATAATGTATACATATGTATTTATGTGTTTTTATGTGTATATATGTCTATAAATATATACATACTAGGCATGTGTATGTATGTGTCTATATGTTTAAGCCCTTTGCAGCTCTTTTTTTCTAACTAAAAAGTACCACTACCTTTTTAAATGAATTTTTATGAACTCCCGTTTGTTGTGCTATGTATTTAAATATTGAATACTTAAAATCATTTAGAGGGTTAGATCCAAGAAGTGACAAATCCAGAGGGCAAGACAAAATCAAGGGTAGTTCAGGCCAAAGGTCAATACCATGTAAGCTAAATACAGTGCCAAATCAGGATCCAGAGGAGTAAACAATGTCCAGGCCAAAGGTTAGAATCTTGCGGGTAGCAACAGAACCAAATAAGAATCCAATGGCTGAGTCCAGGAAACAGGCAGCGGTCGTACACAGAGAACAAGAGAACAGCAGAAAAAGGAATGGAAGTAGCAAACCCAGGAAGGCAGTCCTATACACTGGCAAACACAGGACGCAGCTTTTATAGGGTGTTGATTGAGTAACTGCCTGTAGTAGAATAAGTCATTCTTAAATAGAACCCGAGTCCTCTACTGGATCAGGAGGGAAGGCAAATGACTAGAGACTGGAGGTAATATACACAAAAGGAGGAATTACTGTCACTGCAAATAATATCAGAGAAAAGGACCTAGTGACACTAGAACCGGTGCTGCTCTCAAAATATACAACATACACAAATACCCCACAAAAGAGATATGGGGCAAAAGAAAGGGGGGTGTAAGCACTCAACCTCTGATTGCAAATAAACTAAATAAAATGTAACTTTTATTATTTATGCATAAAATTTCCAGTACGCCCTGGTTCCTTCACCAACCACACTAAAAACAACACTCCATTGGTTCAACACCTCCCTGTTTCCTGGCCGATAACAGCATACATCAGCATCAGGTGCCAGAGGTGTTAGAACCACTAAAACAAAAGCGTTTCGGCCTGATAATGGCCTTTCTCAATGTTCCAAATTTAGCAAAGTGAGGACAAACCCAGCGATTATCGGACACTCATATATCTATCTGAAACTGCAACTACCAATCACGACGCATTGCGTCATATCCCCTTCTCTCTTCAAACTCAAAATGTGATAGGTTATCGAGGGGGCGTGTGGGTCGAACTGTTACTTGATTGGGTTTTCAGATATTGAGTTTACAAAACCAGCTTACGTGTAGATCGATTGACAGTCAGATCTCTCCCATTAATAAGTGGTGCCATCCTATTTATCCTGACATCTCATTTAAACTTTCCCAAATCAAATCGTACCAATGTGACTCATAACAAGCAAAACATAATGCATTCTTACTCTTGTACTTTATATTAGCACCAACACTTAACATTATGTATTCATTGTTTCGAAATAACGGATATTATTATTTCGAAACAATGATTACATAATGTTAAGTGTTGGTGCTAATATAAAGTACAAGAGTAGATATATAAGGAGTGTCCGATAATCGCTCAAGTTTATCCTCAATTTGCTAAATTTGGAACATTGAGAAAGGCCGTTATCAGGCCAAAACATGTTTGTTTTAGTATTTCTAACACCTCTGGCACCTGATGCCGATGTATGCTCATAATTAATAAAAGTTAAATTTTATTTAGTTTATTTACAATCAGAGGTTGAGTGCTTACACCCCCCCCCTTTCTTTTGACCCATATCTCTTTTGTGGGGTATTTGTGTATGTAGAGACTGGAGGTCCCAGGATCAACTCCGGGCCAGGGATAGGCAAAGTGTCCGTACACGGTCACTGGTGTCCGTGACTGTACCTTGCAGTGTCCACCACCCATTTTGTGTGTGTGGGGGGGGGGGGCAGAGGAGTAGGACAGATGAATGCTGGTCCTGATTCCTCCTTGATGCATGCAGCTCCACATTTTCGCAGGGTTGGGGCAGTGCCCAAGTGATGCCGCACAGTATCAGGAAGGTGAGTGAGAGAGAGGGAAGAAGCAAGTACCGCCTGTGTAGGGTGACCCTATTGCCACTTTAAAAAGGGACACATATAAAAAATACATATGTCAAGGTTGGAACAATGGAACATTATTTAAAACATATGTATTTTTCATATGTGTCCCTTTTTTTTTTTTTTTTATTAATTTTTTATTGAGGTTTTTCCAGGTTACAACAAAAAGTTTACAATCTTGGAAAAATACAATTTATGTGTACACAGTGTTTTCATACCTTCTCAGTAGTAAAAACTATCCAAAATACAACTAAGCATGTTGAGAATGCACATAACTAAATAAAAGTGGGAATCTATGGACAGAGATCACTCAATAATACGTTCTTAAATGCAATAACTGTCTGAAATACATATAAACAAGTTGTGTATACACGTATTAAAATAAAAGTGGGAATCAATGTACAGAGATCACACAATAATACATTCTTAAAGACAATAACTGTCTGAGAAACAAGTAAACATGTTGGATGTAATGAAACCTCAGTTTTCTTTTAAGATAGATCACTAGGGTAACTACATCACTGGCCACTTTTGGACCAGCCAGAACATAAAGATTAAATTAAATGGTAGTTACCTATTGACCACTCTTGGGACACTAGAAAAATATAAACCTCCCAACTGATAAATAAGAATATACTTTACAGCGCTGGAGGTGGTAGGACTAGAATGATAAACAAATATATTTAAAATTAGGAACTTGGATAAAATAGAGCCACACTTGGGCATGGTAAAATAGATAACACGTAGAATATTGTGTAAATACTATCAGAACCACTTCTGAGTTAAACAAGGCTAACAAACGAACCTGAAAGTGGTTACTATTTGGTCACTTGTTAAAATAGTTGCTAGGGGTTGATTTTTCTTAGCTCATATTATAGTACAAAGGACAACAGAACTTGGTAATCATTGATGTTAAGGGGAATCTGAAGACATACTACCTAGAATGAGAGTAATTTAACACTTAAGGGACACAGACTGTAATATAATTATGCTCTTGCCTACTCCTATGAATGTATTTATACCAGATTGTCTCGAGCAATCTTGTATCAGGGACAGTAAGGTAAAAAGCAAATATCAATAGCTGGAGCATTACCTGCCCAGGGCACATATACATAGAGCTTTTTTATAGATGCATTTGTCCTATCCCACAGACTCGGCCGCTGTCTGCGGGACCAGGGCTTTTTGCAATCCTAGGTTAAGACCCCAGGAGACTATAGTAAAGTATAAAGATTAGACCACTGTGCCCTAGGCAGGCCAATTGTATAAGCTTGTAAATTATCACCTATAGTAGGAGACATAATAAATAAAGAGCTGTTACCTGATAATTGAGGCTATAAGTTGTTTAGGGTATTGCTCATTTTGACCCTTGATACCTCAGCAGCTCCTATCTGGTGTTTTTTAAGTTCCCTTGTGATAACAACTATTGCGATTTAGAGAGAGCAGCCTTGTAAGACAGCAACTGCAGTTTCTACATACAGTGAATCCCTGCTAATATTATCTATATGCAGCTGTTAACTACTGTTAACATATTTTGGGAGCTCATACCCTAGGCCTCCATGGAGCTCCTATATTACTCTTGCTTGCCCCCCTCTAAATATTAACTCTTGGGGAAGCATAAACAACATCTAACAGTAAACTACAATGATGAAAGGAAATATACCAAAAGGAAAACTGATTATTCAAATTATAAAAAAAGCAAAAAGCATAAGAGTTCATCTGCATTAGTACCGGGTACTAGATCTCCTCTCTGCTGTGTAAAGTCAGTAAGTTAGCCCACACCAGACTTGAAAAGGTTGTGGCAGTATAAGTGAGAAGTTTTCCCCCTCCATGAATGGTGTAACAAGTGTCGGGACCTCAGCCATGTCAGAGAAGGGATAATACCATCTTCTGTTAGACCCTGCGTTTTCCAACCTTCTCTTAATGTAAAACTGTCTGAAACTTTAAATAAAGCTTGCCTGCTTGTCTTGGGGAGAACTGGGAACTGACATGATGTCTCCTTTGTATAGTCCGGTAAGCAAACTGTTCTAGCCAGCTATGACTCTGCATCAAAAACTCTAATGGCAGAAGTTGTCCCTCTCAATCATGCCGGAACAAGCCTCTCCCCCTGGGTCAAAAAGTCTCCGATTCCATTCATAGATTGTTAAGGGAGGTATCAAGCAGAGCAATCCCCCTTTTAGCCTGCTACTGTCCCCTTGGGTAAAGTCTAGTATCAGTCTGACCAACATGGAGCCCCCATTACTATGGGAGAGGGACCTCTTACCACTCTCCAAGTATCCCCTTGCTGCCTCAAACGAAACAGAATTTGCATCTCCAACAGAGGTCTTAGCTTGTCCCCTGTGCCCTTCCATTCTTATCTCTCGGGTGTACCATGTAGCGCCTAATGCTTCTGCCAGTACCATTGTGGGCTCCGTTTCTGTCTCAGGTGTCATCCAGCTCTGCCAGTGATTAGGTGTTAGCCCTAGGCTGCATGTCGGATCATTACACATAGTATGCTTCCCCTGATAGTTATCCCTGATAGGTGCAAGTTCCACACCGCAGGGGTCATCTATTGGGCAGTGACTGGTAAGAGAGGTTGAGTCGGACCAGCTGGAAAATAAAGCTACAGGTTCGCCGTTGTCATCTCTCATAGGGACTGCCTTCTGCAGTATAGTGGGCAGTCTATAGATGACTGCTGTACCCTGATCATGGGGGGGAGTCAGGATCTTGCGCAGAGGCCACCGCCTAAGATCTCAATGGGCTAGATCCGGGTCCCATAGATCATTAACTCTGTACCGTTCGATTTAGTAATATGCTGTGCTCTACAATCTAGTCAAAGACGGGTTATATACCTGTGTAAGGTGCAGAATTACTGCTTAAATCGCAATATTTGGGGCAGTTCACTTTAGGAGTCCAAGATATTGCGACCGTTCATGGCCGCTGCCTAGCCACGCCCCATATATGTGTTCCTTTTAAAAGCAGCAATATGGCCAGCCTATGCCTGTGTCAACCACCCAGGAGTTGTGACCCATCCCGATGCCTTAATCTGTGGGGCAGCATGGTGCTGGTGTCTGTGTGTAGAGGACTGCTGCCTACTCTGACAAACCTTACCTAACCAAGTAAGTAACCTACCATGATGATCATACAATTAACATCAAGGTGGGTGGGTTTGGTCAGGAGTTGACTCTCAATACAACCAAAAAAAAAAAAAAAGGTAAGAATTTTGAAAACATTTTATACCAGTATAACAGAAGCAGTTTTTATATAAATGTTATTTTAAACTTGTTTGATTAGATGCCTAATTTGTACATGTGGAACTAGACCAGAGGGATCCAACGTACAGTCAATTTCACAGCAAAGTGATGCTCTCCTGACTTATAGAAACATAGAATGTGTCAGTAGACAGCATCCCTTTGGCCCATGATCTAGTCTGCCCAATTTTCTAAATACTTTCATTAGCTACTGGCCTTATCTTATATCTAGCATAGACGTATGCCTACCCCATGCATGTTTAAACTCCTTCTACCATTTCTGCTGGATGGCAATTCCACCGTGCATCCACTACCCTCTCATTAATGAGTGTTTTTTGATGTTTTTAATTTGAAATGTACCTATTGGTGTCCTTCACTAAGGTCTGTACTTTGGAAAATGTCGCTTAATATTTATTATTTATGATTCTAATTTTATATTTCCATATATGTAATATATATATATATATATATATATATATATATATATATATAATAACAAGGGAGAGCACTCTCATTCAGTATATCAACTGCCAGGATGCTAATGTAATTAAATATAGCTGAACACAAAACTGGCACTGGTATTTCCCCAAAAAATATTTTATTGTGAAAGTAGAGACGTTTCGGGGACAAAGTATCCTGAGTCTTGGTCTGAGGAAGGGGATACTTTGTCCCCGAAACGTCACTACTTTCACAGTAAAATATTTTTTTTGGAAAGACCAGCGAGTGCCAGTTTTGTGTTCAGCTATATATATATATATATATATATATATATATATATATGTGTGTGTGTGTGTGTATATATATACCCACATATACTAAGCCACCTTATTGTTTATTTTACAGCTTCTGTTCTATTTACTGCTGTCTATCAGTTTCAGATTTAATACTGGGAATAGGGAAGAGCGAATGTGTATAAATTCAAATGGTAGAATTAATTTTATTGTCAAAATTCGGTTTGCAAAATACAATCAACGAATATTCTTCAAAATTAAAAAAGTCAAATGTTATTTCTGGTTTTTGAATGTAACTTTCAATCTTGAATTTTGATGGCGATTTTGAATTTTGATTTTTGCATATTACATTTATAAAAGATAGCGGTAGATTAGAAATACTATTTCAAAATCAAAATTAAATATTAAAAATTTGATTTGAATAAAATGAATTAGAAATTGAATAGTTGTAATAACTTAATGCAAAAAAAAAATACATAGTTAAATAATTAAAAAAATAACATAAAAAAAAAGAATGTTAGAATGTTGTATGAATATTTGAAATTCAATTTGAACAAACAAATGTATCAAAAAAATAATAATTAGTTTTTGAATATTTTGAAACATTTGCCCATCCCTTACTGGGATTAAATCTGGTATCCTGCTATAATTTTAAAATATTCCCAATTCCAGGATCAGGAAGTAATAGAATAATATATTTCTTACAAATCCGCTTCTGGTGTTGATTGGAACTGATCACACCTAGTAAATATACAAGGTAAAATATTGGGGGGGGGGTTTACAGAACCAACATCTAAGTGAATATATTATGAAATAAACCCCCAAGGAAGATATAATTATATCTCCATAAACTAGTAAAGATATTTAATAACTGCATAGGTCTGACCATTGCTTTTTTAAATTTAAAAGGTAAATCCAGTATGGATATATTGGAGACTTATG
>NC_069505.1:567072021-567107021 GCF_027579735.1 Bombina bombina | reverse complement strand
GAAGAGGATGCTCTGTGCCGGATATCTTCAGAATGGACCCGCTCCGCGCCGCCAGGATGAAGATAGAAGACGCCGCCAGAATGAATATAGAAGATGCCACCTGGATGAAGATAGAAGACGCCTGGATGGATGAAGACCTCGCCGCCTGGATGTCCGGACTTCAGAAACTGTAAGTGGATCATCGGGGGTTAGTGTTAGGTTTTTTTAAACTTTTTTTGGTTGTTTTTTTTCTATAAATTAGGGTTTGGTCTTTTCTTAAAAGAGCTGAATGCCCTTTTCAGGGCAAGGAAACAAGCTGAATGCCCTTTTAAGGGCAATGCCCATACAAATGCCCTTTTAAGGGCAATTGGTAGCTTAGGTTTTTGTTAGTTAGGTTTTTTATTTTGGGGGGTTGGTTGGGTGGTGGGTTTTACTGTAATCCACAACTCCCATCGCTGTATATTTTCATAAACATCATAATTCTGACAGCTCACTATTGAGAGTACAAGGTATATAAGACATTAAAATACATCCTAGAGGAGGGGAAAGAGTTAAAATCCTGAGAAAACAGGAAGTCTTTTGGATTTCCATTTAGATACAATTGTCCCTTCAGGGTTAAACTCGGAATGGGATGTCAAAATGTTTATTGATTGAATAAATATATCTTTAAGGGTCTATTAATGTATAAATTCCTTAGGAGTATAATTAGTTCAATAAAATGTATTAATTAAATCTATAGTCCCGATTGTGAAATTGCATTATTTCCAAGCCTCAATAGAAATCATGAACTACTTCACAGATACTATTTATTTTATTTAAAATGTTTACTCTTTTTTCATCAAAGTATATATTAGGTAATGAGTGAAAGATTTATACTTTTTATACATGTATATTAATTGCTACAATAGGTTTATTGTATGTGATAATGATCATGTATATATGTGTATAAAATTACACACAATACTTGTATTTGTAAGCATCCATTTACCCTGAATGGTCTGGGCACTAGTGAGTTAAGAAAATTGTTGGAGGAGGGACTGAGAGTACCTATACCTCTATAAATCACCTGTGCCGGCACTTCAGGTTAAGGAGCCATTGAGGAAGTCATGTCATGTATGACGAAACGCGTTTGGCTTAACCTATTACTTACATAATTTTAATGTCTGGAATAATAATAATAATTTGCGATTTATATAGCGCTTTTCTCCCTGTGAGACTCAAAGCACTTTACAATTATACCAACACAAGACATAAAAGTTAGGAGTTTCTGAAGGTCAGATAAGCGGATTGAATGTCTGATGGAAGAGGTGGGTCTTTAGCTTTTTTTTAAAAGTCTGTAAGGACGGTGCCTCTCTGATTGCGCACGGTAAAGAGTTCCAGAAAGTAGGGGCAGCGTGGCCGAATGCTCTGGAGCCTGAGTTTGTCCTTATTCTTGGCACTGAGAGGAGGGATGTGTTGGCTGACCTAAGTGAACGGGATGGGATGTAGGGTGTCAGGAGCTCTTTCAGGTACTGTGGGCCTTGGTTGTTTAAGGCTTTGAAGGTCAGCAGGCCAATTTTAAAATATGTTCGCCATTTAATTGGAAGCCAATGCAGGGAGTGGAGAACAGGTGTTATGTGGCAGGAGTGAGTTTGATTGGTCAATAGTCTGGCTGCTGCGTTTTGTACTGTCTGAAGGCAATGGAGTTCTTTTTTTGGGAGGCCCAAGTAAAGTGCATTGCAGTAATCTAGCCTAGAGGATACAAATGCATGGATTAATGTTGGCATATCATCCGGTGGAATTAAGTGTTGTATCCTGGCTATGTTTTTCAGATGAAAGTAGGCAGATTTTATTACGGAGGAAATCTGCTGTTTAAAAGATAGTCCAGCATCAATCAGCACTCTGAGGTTTCGTACCTTTGCTGAACTAACGAGTTTAGAGCCTCCAAGCTCCAGGCCAGTTGGGTGATCGTGGGATATTTTTGATGCCCGGGGTCCCCTCACCAAGAGTAACTCTGTTTTGTCCGGGTTCACTTTGAGACAGCTAGCATTCATCCATTCTATAAGGTCTGTTAAGCAATTGTTTATGCAGCATGCTGGGTCTTTAGTATCTGGAGCAAAGGAGAAGTAGAGTTGTGTGTCATCAGCGTAACAATGATACCTTAGGCCATGTCGGTTTATGATGTCCCTCAGTGGTAGTAAGTAAATTGCGAATAGCATGGGAGACAGGATAGATCCTTGTGGAACACCGCAGGCCAGTTCTGTTGGTGCTGATGAGCTTGATCCTGATATTACTCTCTGTGATCTACCAGCGAGGAAATATTTAAACCAGTTAAGGACTGTGCCTCCTTCCAGTTGAGTTGCCACTACTTTTTCAATTACTTTCCCCAGAAATGGGAGGTTGGATACTGGTCTGTAATTAGACATGCAGTCTGGGTCTAATAAAGGTTTCTTTAGGAGTGGTTTTACCACAGCTTCTTTTAGAGGATCTGGGAAGTCTCCTGTTTTTAGTGAACACTGCACTATTTTTGTGAGGACTGGGGCGAGTGTTTCAATGCATCCAGATATGAGCTGAGTTGGAGCAGGGTCTAAGTCACACGTAGTAGGGTGCAACTTTTGTATGGTGTTTTTAACTCCTTTTATATCCACATTTGTAAAAGTGGCCCATAGACTGGGGCAATCTGGCATTCCATTGTAGTGATTCTGGTGTGTAACTGTTTGGCCTGCTGTGATAGTGGTTCGGATTGAGGAAATCTTGTCTCTGAAGAAGTTCGCAAATGCTTCACATTTATCCTGAGAAAAGTTGGTAGGGCTAAGCATGCATGCTGGTTTGAAGAGCCTTTCTACTGTGCGAAACAGTTGCCTGGGTCTATTGTGGGAGAGTTCAATTTCGCGTGATAAAAATGAAGATTTTTTCTGAGTTATCTTGGATTGATATTTATCTAGATGTTTGGTAAGAGTGGCTTTATCCTCTGGATCATGTGTTCTGCGACACTTTCTCTCGAGCTTACGCCCTGTTCTTTTCATTTCTCTGATGGAGCTATCAAACCACGGAATAAAGGATTGATTTGTTTTTCAATTGAAAGTCTGTTTCTTTGAGTGCAAGGATATCGTATATGGTTTTTATTGGTAGTTTATTGTAGGCTAAGGTTTTTTTTATTTTGGGGGGCTTTTTTATTTTTATAGGGCTATTAGATTAGGTGTAATTGTTTTTATTTTGGATTATTTCGTTTGTTATTTTTCATAATTTAGTGTTTATTTTTTGTACTTTAGTATTTTTTTATTTTTTGTAATTTAGTATTTTTTATTTTTTGTAATTGTAGATTTTTTAGTAGTGTTATTTTTTTTTAATGTGTAATTTAATTTATTTTATTGATAGTTATTTTAATTTTAGTCTAATAGTAATGCTAGTTTAATTTATAGTTTAAACTTAGGTTTTTTTAATTTCCCAGGTAGGTTTTTATTTATTTTAAGATAGGGATCTTGTAATTTTAATATAAAGTTAGGGGGTTGTTAGGTTTAGGGGTTAATAGTTTACTTTATTTTTTTGCGATGTGGGGGGCTGTCGGTTTAGGGGTTAATAGGTTTATTTAGTGGCAGTGATGTGGGAGGCCAGAGGTTTAGGGGTGAATAACTTTATTTAGTTGCGGCGATATCGGGAAGCGGCAGAATAGGGGTTAATAAATTTTATTAGTGGCGGCAATGTCGGGAGCGGCAGATTAGGGGTTAATAAGTTTAATATAGTGTTTGCGATGCGGGAGGGCCTCGGTTTAGGGGTTAATAGTGTAGTTTACGGGTGTTAGTGTACTTTTTAACAGTTTAGTTATGAGTTTTGTGTAAATGTTTTGTTACGTAAAACTCATAAATACTGCTCTCAGATTGCGAAACGGATTGTGTCGGTATAGGGTGTAACGCAAGCTTTTTAGCCTCACCGCAAAACTTGTAATGGCTGCGCTATGGAAATCCCACACAAAAACGTCATTTTTTTGAGTGCGGGACTGACGTTGCGTTACAGGCTAAAATGCTTGCGGTACAGCTATACCGACAAGACTCATAATGGCTGCGTTACTGTTTTAATGCTGAAATGGACATTTTTTCAGCGTTAAAACACGAACGCAAAACTTGTAATCTATGTGTATGGCAGCAGTATTTTGCAACATTGTATAACAAAGCAACAAATAATGTTGCAAAACACTGCTGCCATAGAGTTCCAAAGACACGTGCACACTCCTGAGCTCTTATGAGCCAACCTAGCTTTACTCTTCAATAAAAGATACAGAGAGAACAAAGCAAATTTGATAACAGAAGTAAAGTGGAAATGTGTTTAAAATTGTATGCTCTATCAGAATCATGAACGTTTAGATTTGACTTTACTGTCCCTTTTATTTCTTTCCCGGCTTCTAAATGATGTAATTGGCTTTTATTATAGTCTGACTAGTCTATGTTTCATGTAAATTTGTCAACCACTGTGGTAATAAACTATCTATTAATTCTTGGCTTTCAGGTAATCACTCACTGATATTTTATGCCACTACACTCTTAAATCCCATTCCTGGGCTGCCATTGTTCACGGCTGTTGTTTGTTTCAATGACCTACGCATTGTAAATTACAACAGTGACACTCAACAAGCAAAGCCACTTTATAAATGGTGGGAAAGTCTTCTAAATCCTGAAGAGTGGAAAAAAGAGACAAATTTTGGTCAACACTATGAAAGCATCTTAAAATATTTGGGAAAAACTATACAGACGCTATTCAACGAGTCACGTGAGTATAAAAATAAAACATTAAAATATCGCAAAATGAAGCTGGTATCAGTTTCACTTTGGACATCAGTTACAAAAGAATAATTTCTGCTACAGCTGGTCAAACATAAGGAAAATAGGTTGCTCATGCAGAATAGGTAAACATATTGCATGTAAGTAAAATAATTTGCAGGGAGCTCGTAAAAATAAAACTTAAAGGGACAGTATACACACATTTTCATTTAACTGCATGTAATAGACACTACTATAAAGAATAATATTCACAGATAATGATATAAAAATCCAGTATAAAATTGTTTAAAAACTTACTTAGAAGTTCCCAGTTTAGCACTGTTAAAAAGATTAGCTGGAACACCCACTGAAAAACAGACCCTCTTCCCCTCCCCCTTCTTCTGCATATGAAAAGACTCTTTACACAAACAAGAGCAAGCTGGAGTTGGTATACATCAGTATTCTCCTAAAACTTTGGGGCTTGGTTAGGAGTCTGAAAATTAGCGCAATGTTGTTTAAAAATTAGCAAAACTATACATTTTTTTTAAAACTATATAAATATAAGGCTATATAAATGGATCATCTACAAAACATTTATGCAAAAAAAATCTAGTGTATAACGTCCCTTTAACTATTATTCAGGTCATATTAAATACAAACAGGAACAGATGCCATATGTCCCTAAGTCAGCTAGCAGGCTGGCGCATTTCGGCTGACCACTGTACACAAAGCTACTTGTGTGAGACAGCTTCCATATAACTGAGCAGCTGGGACAGGGATATGGGACCACGATTTGCTTAGCTCTAATGAGACAAGTGGTACGCCTTCTGATTAGCTGTAGCCCCTAATTACTTTCTTGTTTCAGAAATAGCATACCATTTTGAACAGTTTCCCAACTACTTCTATTATGTAATTTAATATGTTCCCTTAGTGTCCTTTGTTGAAAAGCATACCTAGGTAGGCTCGGGAGAAGCAATACACTATTTGGAGCTAGCTACTGATTGGTGGTTGCAAACATGTCTCTTATTGGCTCACTTAGCGCTAGATTATGAGTGGGGCGCTAACTGTTGATCGCAAGTGATAAGAAGTTTATAGCGACTTTTTATGCACATCGGAAGTCCCTTTAACTGTTTCGCAAGTAAAAAAAGTTGCACTAAACACATCAATAATCCATTTAAAAGTACAGTTACACACATAAAAACACTATCTGATACAAATTATTTCAAAATAAGTATGCATAAAAATGTTGTAGGGGCTCAAAGATACGAAGCGGACGAATTATCAAGCTCCGAATGATGCCCCTGTTTCCGCACGAGTCTTCAGGTTCGCCAGAAACAGCAGTTATGAAGCAGCGCTCTAAAGACCGCTGCTCCATAACTTGTCTGCCTGCTCTGAGGCTGCGGACATCAATCCGCCCGATCCTATACGATCGGGTTGATTGACACCCCCTGCTAGCGGCAGCATATGCTGTCTGCATTTATCGATGTGCGGCGGACATAGAACGCTACATTGTATCATGTCCACTTGCACTTTCATAAATCAGCCCCGAAGTCTCAAGTGTTAGAAAAAAAGGCTGCAAAGGGCTTTAAAATAGTATCACCTAGATTTAGAGTTTGGCGTTAGCCGTCAAAACCAGCGTTAGAGGCTCGTAACGCTGGTTTTGGGCTACCGCTGGTATTTAGAGTCGTGTAGGTAAGGGTCTAACGCTCACTTTCCAGCCGCGACTTTTCCATACCGCAGATCCCCTTACGTCAATTGCGTATCCTATCTTTTCAATGGGATCTTTCTAACGCAGGTATTTAGAGTCTTGGCTGAAGTGAGCGTTAGAAATCTAATGACAAAACTCCAGCCGCAGAGAAAAGCCAGGAGTTAAGAGCTTTTTGGGCTAACGCCGGTTCATAAAGCTCTTAACTACTGTGCTCTAAAGTACACTAACACCCATAAACTACCTGTGTACCCCTAAACCGAGGCCCCCCCACATCGCCGCCACTCTAATAAAAAATGTTAACCCCTAATCTGCCGACCGCACACCGCCGCCACCTACGTTATACTTATGTACCCCTAATCTGCTGCCCCTAACACCGCCGACCCCTACATAATATTTATTATCCCCTAATCTGCCCCCCCAACGTCGCTGCTACCTTACCTACAATTATTAACCCCTAATCTGCCGACCGGACCTCACCACTACTCTATTAAATGTATTAACCCCTAAAGCTAAGTCTAACCCTAACACTAACACCCCCCTAAGTTAAATATAATTGTTATCTAACGAAATAAATTAACTCTTATTAAATAAATTAATCCTAATTAAAGCTAAATACTTACCTGTAAAATAAACCCTAATATAGCTACAATATAAATAATAATTATATTGTAGCTATTTTAGGATTAATATTTATTTTACAGGCAACTTTGTATTTATTTTAACCAGGTACAATAGCTATTAAATAGTTAATAACTATTTAATAGCTACCTAGTTAAAATAATTACAAAATTACCTGTAAAATAAATCCTAACCTAAGTTACAATTAAACCTAACACTACACTATCAATAAATTAATTACATAAAATACCTACAAATACAAATAAATAAACTAACTAAAGTACAAAAAATAAAAAAAGCTAAGTTACAAAAAATAATAAAATAATTTACAAACATTAGAAAAATATTACAACAATTTTAAGCTAATTACAGCTACTCTAAGCCCCCTAATAAAATAACAAAGCCCCCCAAAATAAAAAAATGCCCTACCCTATTCTAAAATACAAATAGAAACGCTCTTTTACCTTACCAGCCGTTAAAAGGGCCTTTTGCGGGGCATGCCCCAAAGAATTCTGCTCTTTTGCCTGTAAAAAAAAACATACAATACCCCCCAACATTACAACCCACCACCAAATACCCCTAATCTAACCCAAACCCCCCTTAAATAAACCTAACACTAAGCCCCTGAAGTTCATCCTACCTTATCTTCACCACGCCGGGTATCACCGATCGGTCCAGAGGAGGCTCCGAAATCTTCATCCAAGCCCAAGCGGGGGCTGAAGACATCCATCATCCGGCTGAAGAAGTCCATCATCGGGCTGAAGTCTTGATCCAAGCGGGGGCTGAAGACATCCATCATCCGGCTGAAGAGGTCCATCATCGGGCTGAATTCTTCTATCAAGCGGCATCTTCAATCTTCTTTCTACCGGAGTCATCTTCTTCCAGCCGACGCAGATCCATCCTCTTTCCACCGATGCCTACTCGCCGAATGACGGTTCCTTTAAATGACGTCATCCATCTTGGATGACGTCCCTTAAAGGAACCGTCATTCGTCGGAAAGTCGTCGGCCAGGATGGATGTTCCGCATCGGCGGGATGAAGATGGATCCGGAAGAAAGAAGATTGAAGATGCCGCTTGATAGAAGACTTCAGCCGGATCATGGACCTCTTCAGCCCCTGCTTGGGCCAAGACTTCAGCCGGAACATGGACATCTTCAGCCCCCGCTTGGGCCAAGACTTCAGCCAGATCATGGACATCTTCAGCCCCCGCTTGGGCTTGGATGAAGACTTCGGAGCCTGGATGGATCGGTGATACCCGGCGTGGTGAAGACAAGGTAGGGAGATCTTCAGGGGCTTAGTGTTAGGTTTATTTAAGGGGGGTTTGGGTTAGATTAGGGGTATGTGGGTGGTGGGTTGTAATGTTGGGGGGGGTATTGTATGGTTTTTTTTACAGGCAAAAGAGCAGAATTCTTTGGGGCATGCCCCGCAAAAGGCCCTTTTAAGGGCTGGTAAGGTAAAAGAGCTTTTCTATTTGTATTTTAGAATAGGGTAGGGCATTTTTTTATTTTGGGGGGCTTTGTTATTTTATTATTAGGGGGCTTAGAGTAGCTGTAATTAGCTTAAAATTGTTGTAATATTTTTCTAATGTTTGTAAATTATTTTATTATTTTTTGTAACTTAGCTTTTTTTATTTTTTGTACTTTAGTTAGTTTATTTATTTGTAGGTAATTTATGTAATTAATTTATTGATAGTGTAGTGTTAGGTTTAATTGTAGATAATTGTAGGTATTTTATTTAATTCATTTATTGATAGTGTAGTGTTAGGTTTAATTGTAACTTAGGTTAGGATTTATTTTACAGGTAATTTTGTAATTATTTTTACTAGGTAGCTATTAAATAGTTATTAACTATTTAATAGCTATTGTACCTGGTTAAAATAAATACAAAGTTGCCTGTAAAATAAATATTAATCCTAAAATAGCTACAATATAATTACTATTTATATGGTAGCTATATTAGGGTTTATTTTACAGGTAAGTATTTAGATTTAAATAGGAATAATTTATTTAATAAGACTTAATTTATTTCGTTAGATTTAAATTATATTTAACTTAGGGGGGTGTTAGGGTTCGGGTTAGAATTAGCTTTAGGGGTTAATAACTTTATTATAGTATCGGTGAGGTCCGGTCGGCAGATTAGGGGTTAATTATTGTAGGTAGCTGGCGGCGACATTGTGGGGGGCAGATTAGGGGTTAATAAATAGAATATGGGGTCGGCGGTGTTAGGGGCAGCAGATTAGGGGTACATAGGTATAATGTAGGTTGCGGCGGTGTACGGAGCGGCAGATTATGGGTTAAAAAAAATGCAGGGGTCAGCAATAGCGGGGGCGGCAGATTAGGGGTTAATAAGTGTAAGGTTAGGGGTGTTTAGACTCGGGGTTCATGTTAGAGTGTTAGGTGCAGACTTAGGAAGTGTTTCCCCATAGGAAACAATGGGGCTGCGTTAGGAGCTTAACGCTGCTTTTTTGCAGGTGTTAGGTTTTTTTTCAGCTCAAACTGACCCATTGTTTCCTATGGGGGAATCGTGCAC
Source organism: Bombina bombina (assembly GCF_027579735.1). Classification (NCBI taxonomy): domain Eukaryota; kingdom Metazoa; phylum Chordata; class Amphibia; order Anura; family Bombinatoridae; genus Bombina; species Bombina bombina. Next base: position 567,097,455 of record NC_069505.1, on the reverse strand, counting down.
GAGCACGTTTTTGAAGCTGGCCGCGTCCGTAAGCACCGCTGGTATTGAGAGTTGCAGTGGTGGTAAATTATGCTCTACGCTCCCTTTTTGGAGCCTAACGCAGCCATTCTGTGAACTCTAAATACCAGCGGTATTTAAAAGGTGCAGGGAAAAAAAAGCCAGCGTTAGCTACGCGGGTCGTTACCGACAAAACTCTAAATCTAGCGGTATGTTTATTTCAAATCAGTTAGAATACTGAACAGAATACAGTTCAAGCACTCAAATATCAATATATGAATATGGTATTATGACATTATATATTCCATAATATGTGTAATATTTTATTAAAAAAAACACTTCGGGCCAGAGCGATAAGGGGTTTATCGTGCGGTTTGCGCTCACCGGAGTTATCGCTGGTATTACAAGTTGAAAGTAAACACAATCACTTATGCACAATCTTGATTTACGCTAAAATGATAACTGACTTCAGAGCTCTGGTTTACTGTTTTACAAAACATAAAAGTGTCACAAAACACATACAAAATACATTACAAAGTATAGTTACACTTATAATAACACTAGCTAATAAAAATGATTTTAAAACATTATTGCACACAAAAGTTATAAAAGCTCAAAGATATGAGATCTTAGGTGTTAGAAAAAAAGGCATTGCAAAGGGCATACATATGCATGTCTAAATATGTATATTTATGTATTTAAATATGTTTATGTGTGTATACATGTGTATTTATGTGTGTGTATATCCAGTATATGTATTTACAGGCACATACACATATAAACACATAAATACATATGTATAAATGCATAGACATATATATAACATATAGATAACATTGTGCTCGCAACCATTGATTTACCTGTGAGTTAGCACTGATTGGCTAAAATGCAAGTCTGTCAAAAGAACTGAAATAAGGGGGCAGTCTGCAGAGGCTTAGATACAAGGTAATAACAGAGGTAAAAAGTGTATTAATGTAACCGTGTTGGTTATGTAAATATTGGGAATAGGTAATAAAGGGATTATCTATCTTCTTAAACAATAAAACAATGCAAATTATGGAGTAGACTGTCCCTTTAAAGTTGTATCTGAATCAATATAGAACTTTTTGGGGTTTCCGTGTCCCTTTAAATGCACTTTACTGCTTATAGAATGATAAATGTCTTTATTTAATGGTGTTAGTAAGTGTTTTTAACCTATCGTACATATTTATTTTCAGACCACGAGGATGTCAGTATTTACCAGGTGAAGTTTACCTGTTCTTTACATGAAGATGGTAGCACTGGTGATTATGACGTGCATGGAATTGATGGAAATGACCTTCTGGTCTATGATAAGGAGAAATTAACATATACTCCTCTAATGCAAAAGGCTCAGACTATAATAAAGTGGTTTGACAGGGTCAAGGTCACTCCCAAAACTAATAGACATTTAATTGAACAAAAGTGCCTTTTTTTGTTAAAAAAGGGTTTCGACAATAGAAAGAAGGAGCTTGAGAAAAAAGGTGAGTTCACTATTTTAATATTCTTTCTAAATATAAGTTGAGCTTATATAAAATCATACACTTTATAACTCCAAAAGGTATGGAAAGCTGCAGAAAATACAGAAGAAAGCATGGCTTGTGTTTTTAGTTCCCTCTTTTCTTTCCATGTTATATTTATGTATTATATATTTCTCTCCTCTCACTCCATTTTTCAAGCTTTTTTTCACACTTTCATTCCATTATACCATCTACAGCAGAGGTTTTTTTTTGTTCCTATTGTCCTATGCAATGACAGTTCCAGAAACCAATTAATGGGAGGGCAAATGCTTATCCAGTCAGGAAATCATGTGGGCGAAATTGTGGAAGTGCTTTAGCAATATAGCTGGACTGCACATGGAGTAGAGAACAATCTGGTATTACAAGCCCATGGTATAACTGAAGACTATTTAGAGCAGCCGACATCCCTTTAACACACCATATACTTTAATGGATATTGTGACCTTGTTAAGCATCACTCATGATACAAGTTGAAAGTTATGTATTGCCATTACACACATACACACAGACATTTGTATGTATGTATGTATATATAGATATGTATATACATGTGTGTGTATATATATACAGTATATATATATATATATATATATATATATATATATACAAATGTATATACAACTTTAAGACCTTCCCAGACAAATACCTTAACATATTAAATATTTCTTTTAAACAAAGTGAATGTTTTTTTGTTGTTTTTTTTTTTATAGAAATAATTCAAATACTTTTTTTCTTCACTTAGAAGAAAATTGTCTTTTTTTTTTTTCTTTTTATATAAACTGTATATATAAAAGGGGAAACTAGATGTGGATTCTTTGCACAGTGTGCTTAGAGGAATATGGCTACACCTCACTGACAAGACCCAATGAAGGCCAAAACGATCATCTGGGGTTGCTGAGTTCCCTGTTTAGAGAGAAATTGCCTGGTATTTCGGTACTGGACTGACCGTAATAGGCGGGATCAGACTGATATACTACAGGAAAGTTCTTCTCTGTGAAAAGCATTACTGAGCTAAAAGAAGCTGCACCCAGGTGGTAAATTGCCATAGAACAGGCTAACAATAGTATTGAGACAGTTGTTTGTTCCTGTGAGTGTGCTTCTCTCTGTGTGTATTTAGTCTCCCTATGGGAAAAAAGGGGAAACCAGACGTGGACTCCTTGCTCCGTGTGCTTAGAGGAATATGGCTACACCTCACTGACAAGACCCAATGAAGGCCAAAACGATTGTCTGGGGTTGCTGTGTTCCTTGTTCAGAGAAGTATTGCCTGGTATTTCAATACTGGACTGACAGTAATAGGCGGGATCAGACTGATATGCTACAGGAAAGTTCTACTCTGTGAAAAGCATTACTGAGCTAAAAGAAGATGCACCCAGGTGGTAAATCACCTGCTAGGAATTGTTAGCATGACCAGCACCATCTTGTTCTTAGCTGCCATTTTGTCTTTGGCATCCATTTTGCTGAGTAACAGTTATTATAGCAATCATTCTGTAGTGGGAAAAGACATATTTGTTATTAGTTTCTTAGAGCTAGGTTGGCCTCACAGATGTTCTGGGCAAGGTGCCTGGAAGTGGTTTTCTCTATAAGATGTGCATATGGCCTTGCTATGGGCACAGCTGCACCTCTTATTATGGCTATAGAAATATTGCTTCTCAAAGCTGTCTTTTACCTAATTATAATAATGAGCTTGTATTTTTCCTGACAAACACTGTGTAAAATGACGCGGTCATAACGTGTCATCTTGTTAACCCTATATGCTGTAACTGTCGTCTATAAGACATGCCTTTCATCTTTCAATAAACAGAATGGTTTTTAGACTCATTGCTGCATGGTCTGAAGTCTGTTCTTGTGGATATCCTGATCAAATAATATATTCATTTCCAGCTGGTACGGTGTGCCCAAGGCCCAGTCCTGACTGACACTCCCCCTCTGAAAACAACACCTAACATCACCATAGAACAGTATAACAATGGTATTGAGCCGGTTGTTCGTTCCTTTGAGTGTGCTTCTCTCTGTGTAAATATGACCCTGGGGATAGTCTCCCTATGGGTGATGGGGGAAACCAGACGTGGACTCCTTGCCCAATCTGCTTAGAGGAATATGGCTGCACCTCACTGATGAGGCCCAGAGAAGGCCGAAACGATCATCTGGAGTTGCCGTTTTCCGTGTTCAGAGGAGAATTGCCTGGTATTTTGGGGCTGAACTGACCATGTCGACGGGATCAGACTGATATACTACAGGAAGATTTTCCTCTGTGAAAAGCACAATTAAGCAGAAAGAAGCTACTTCCAGGTGGTAACCGGGCCATAGAACAAGCTATTGAAGCTGCTGTTAGTTCCTGGCAGACTGCTTCTCTTTCTGTTTTGCATATATATATATATATATATATATATATATACACACACACTATATATCTGTATATATAGATAGATAGATAGATAGATAGATAGATAGATACTGTATATAGATATATTTCTTTCATGTAATTGGCAAGAGTCCATGAGCTAGTGACATATGGGATATACAATCCTATCAGGAGGGGCAAAGTTTCCCAAACCTCAAAATGCCTATAAATACACCCCTCACCACACCCACAATTCAGTTTTACAAACTTTGCCTCCTATGGAGGTGGTGAAGTAAGTTTGTGCTAAGATTTCTACGTTGATATGCGCTTCTCAGCATTGTTGAAGCCCGATTCCTCTCAGAGTACAGCGAATGTCAGAGGGACGTGAAGGGAGTATCACCTATTGAATACGATGATTTCTCTAATGGGGGTCTATTTCATGGGTTCTCTGTTATCGGTCGTAGAGATTCATCTCCTACCTCCCTTTTCAGATCGACAATATACTCTCAATCTACCATTACCTCTACTAATAACTGTTTTAGTACTGGTTTGGCTATCTGCTATATGTGGATGGGTGTCTTTTGGTAAGTATGTTTTTTATTTCTTAAGACACCTCAGCTATGGTTTGGCACTTTATGCATTTATATAAAGTTCTAAATATATGTATTGTACTTATATTTGCCATGAGTCAGGTTCATGTATTTCCTTCAGCAGACTGTCAGTTTCATATTTGGGGAATTTAAACATTTTAAGAAATTTATTTCTTACCTGGGGTTTAGTCTTTTTTTTCAATTGACTACTTTCTTGCTATTGTGGGTATTAGGCCCGCGGGTGCGTCTAATGCTAAACTTTATTGCGTCATTCTTGGCGCAAATTTTTTTTTGGCACGGAAAAAGACGTTTATGACCGCAACTTCGTCATTTCCGGCGTCATACGTGACGCAGAGACCTTTCACACGGCGGCGTCATTAGTGATGCGAGTGTGTCATTTCCGGTTATTTTTGGCGCCAAAAAAGTTTACGTTACGTTGTGCGTCATACTTGGCACCAAATGTTTTCATTATTTCAATACCCCATTGATGTTTGCCTCTTGCTTTTTTCTCTATTAGAGGCCTATGCTTTTGCATTTTTTCCCATTCCTGAAACTGTCATATAAGGAAATAGATAATTTTGCTTTATATGTTGTTTTTTCTCTTATATTGAGCAAGATGTCCCAATCTGATCCTACCTCAGAAGTTTCTGCTGGAACATTGCTGTCTGACATCGGTTCTACCAAAACTAAGTGCATTTGTTGTAAAAGTGTAAAAATTATTCCACCAAATGTCATTTGTAATAGTTGTCATGATAAACTTTTTCATGCAGATAGTGTTTCCATCAGTAATAGTACATTGCCAGTTGCAGTTCCTTCAACTTCTAATGTACATGATATACCTGTAAATTTTAAAGAATTTGTATCTGATTCTATTCTGAAGGCTTTGTCTGCATTTTCACCTTCTAATAAACGTAAAAGGTCTTTTAAAACTTCTCATTTAGCTGATGAAATTTCAAATGACCAGCAACATAATAATTTATCCTCTTCTGATGAGTATCTATCTGATCCAGAAGATCCTTCCTCAGACATTGACACTGACAAATCTACTGATTTATTTAAAATAGAGTATATGCGTTCTTTAATAAAAGAAGTGTTAATTACTTTGGATATTGGGGGGTAGTTATCAAGCCGTCTACTTTTCTGGCTTCGCCGGCCCAATACGTCCGCCTAAGCTCGCCTACCTTCGCCGCCGCGGACCTTGAATACGTTCGCCTAAGTTATCAAATAAAGCTGTCAAAAAGCCACGGGGCGATGAGCAGCGGACTGTGACAGTTATCACTCATCCGATCTCGCTGCCCTTCGGCTTTTTCCCAGCTTTATTGCTAGCCTGTCACTAAGCACTCACACTAAACTACACTGTTCTACCCCCTATACCGGCGCCCCCGGAGCCCCCCGCAACTAAATAAAGTTACTAACCCCTAAACCGCCGCTCCTAGACCCTGCCGCAACTCTTATAAATGTATTAACCCCTAAACCGCCGCTCCCGGACACCGCTGCCACCTACATTATACCTAGTAACCCCTATCCTGCCCCCCCTATACCGTCGCCCTCTATTATAAAATTATTAACCCCTATCCTGCTGATCCCGCACCTCTCCGCAACTAAATAAATAGTTTAACCCCTAAACCGCCGCTCCATGAACCCGCCGCAACCTATAATAAATTTATTAACCCCTATCCTGCCCCCCACTACGCCGCCGCCACTGTAATAAAATGATTAACCCCTAAACCTAAGTCTAACCCTAACCATAACGCCCCCCTAACTTAAATATTAATTAAATACATCTAAATAAATTAACTCTTATTAACTAAATGAATCCTATTTAAAACTAAATACTTACTTATAAAATAAACCCTAATATAGCTACAATATAAATAATAATTATATTCTAGCTATCTTAGGATTTATTTTTATTTTACAGGTACCTTTCAATTTATTTTAACCATGTACAATAACTATTAAATAGTTATTAACTATTTAATAGCTTACCTAGCTAAAATAAAGAGAAATTTACCTGTGAAATAAATCCTAACCTAAGTTACAATTACACCTAACACTACACTATACTTTAATAAATTATTCCTATTTAAAAATAAATACTTACCTGTAAAATAAACCCTAAGATAGCTACAATGTAATTAATACTTATATTATAGCTATCTTAGGATTTATATTTATTTTACAGGTAACTTTGTATTTATTTTAGCTAGTTAGAATAGTTATTAAATAGTTATTAACTATTTAATAACTACCTAGCTAAAAGAAATACAAAATTACCTGTAAAATAAATCCTAACTTAAGTTACAATTAAACCTAATACTACACTATCATTAAATTAACTAAATAAACTACCTACAAAGAACTACAATGAAATACAATTACATAAACTAACTAAAGTACAAAAAATAAAAAAAGCTAAGTTACAAAAAATAAAAAATTAAGTTACAAACATGTTAAAAATATTACAACAATTTTAAGCTACTTACACCTAATCTAAGCCCCCTAATAAAATAACAAACCCCCCCAAAATAAAAAAAATCCCTACCCTATTCTAAATTACATAAATTTCAAAGCTCTTTTACCTTACCAGCCCTTAAAAGGGCCATTTGTGGGGGCATGCCCCAAAAAGTTCAGCTCTTTTGCCTGTAAAAGAAAAATACAACCCCCCCCCAACATTAAAACCCACCACCCACATACCCCTAATCTAACCCAAACACCCCTTACAAAAACCTAACACTAATCCCCTGAAGATCATCCTACCTTGAGTCGTCTTCACTCAGCCGAGCCACCGATGGAACTGAAGAGGACATCCGGAGCGGAAGAAGTTAATCCTCCAAGCGGCGCTGAAGAAATCTTCCATCCGATGAACTCATCATCCAGGCGGCGCTGAAGAAGTCTTCGATCCGGCCGATGTCATCTTCAAAGAGGCGCTGAAGAGGTCTTCTATCCGAGCGAAGTCATCTTCCAAGCCGGGTCTTGAATCTTCCTTCCGCCGACGCGGAACCACCTTCTTCACCGACGGACTACGACGAATGACGGCTCCTTTAAGGGACGTCATCCAAGATGGCGTCCCCTCAATTCCGATTGGCTGATAGGATTCTATCAGCCAATCGGAATTAAGGTAGGAAAATCTGATTGGCTGATGGAATCAGCCAATCAGATTCAAGTTCAATCCGATTGGCTGATCCAATTAGCCAATCAGATTGAGCTCGCATTCTATTGGCTGATCGGAACAGCCAATAGAATGCAAGCTCAATCTGATTGGCTGATTCCATCAGCCAATCAGATTTTTCCTACCTTAATTCCGATTGGCTGATAGAATCCTATCAGCCAATCGGAATTGAGGGGACGCCATCTTGGATGACGTCCCTTAAAGGAGCCGTCATTCGTCGTAGTCCGTCGGTGAAGAAGGTGGTTCCGCGTCGGCGGAAGGAAGATTCAAGACCCGGCTTGGAAGATGACTTCGCCCCGATAGAAGACCTCTTCAGCGCCTCTTTGAAGATGACATCGGCCGGATCGAAGACTTCTTCAGCGCCGCCTGGATGATGACTTCATCGGATGGAAGATTTCTTCAGCGCCGCTTGGAGGATTAACTTCTTCCGCTCCGGATGTCCTCTTCAGTTCCATCGGTGGCTCGGCTGAGTGAAGACGACTCAAGGTAGGATGATCTTCAGGGGATTAGTGTTAGGTTTTTGTAAGGGGGGTTTGGGTTAGATTAGGGGTATGTGGGTCGTGGGTTTTAATGTTGGGGGGGGTTGTATTTTTCTTTTACAGGCAAAAGAGCTGAACTTTTTGGGGCATGCCCCCACAAATGGCCCTTTTAAGGGCTGGTAAGGTAAAAGAGCTTTGAAATTTATGTAATTTAGAATAGGGTAGGGATTTTTTTTATTTTGGGGGGGTTTGTTATTTTATTAGGGGGCTTAGATTAGGTGTAAGTAGCTTAAAATTGTTGTAATATTTTTAACATGTTTGTAACTTAATTTTTTATTTTTTGTAACTTAGCTTTTTTTATTTTTTGTACTTTAGTTAGTTTATGTAATTGTATTTAATTGTAGTTATTTGTAGGTAGTTTATTTAATTAATTTAATGATAGTGTAGTATTAGGTTTAATTGTAACTTAAGTTAGGATTTATTTTACAGGTAATTTTGTATTTATTTTAGCTAGGTAGTTATTAAATAGTTAATAACTATTTAATAACTATTCTAACTAGCTAAAATAAATACAAAGTTACCTGTAAACTAAATATAAATCCTAAGATAGCTATAATATAAGTATTAATTACATTGTAGCTATCTTAGGGTTTATTTTACAGGTAAGTATTTATTTTTAAATAGGAATAATTTATTAAAGTATAGTGTAGTGTTAGGTGTAATTGTAACTTAGGTTAGGATTTATTTCACAGGTACATTTCTCTTTATTTTAGCTAGGTAAGCTATTAAATAGTTAATAACTATTTAATAGCTATTGTACCTAGTTAAAATAAATTGAAAGGTACCTGTAAAATAAAAATAAATCCTAAGATAGCTAGAATATAATTATTATTTATATTGTAGCTATATTAGGGTTTATTTTAAAGGTAAGTATTTAGTTTTAAATAGGATTCATTTAGTTAATAAGAGTTAATTTATTTAGATTTATTTAATTAATATTTAAGTTAGGGGGCGTTAGGGTTAGGGTTAGGTTTAGGGGTTAATAATTTTATTACAGTGGCGGCGGCGTAGTGGGGGGCAGGATAGGGGTTAATAAATTTATTATAGGTGGCGACGGTGTAGGGGGGGCAGATTAGGGGTTAATAAATTTATTATAGGTGGCGACGGTGTAGGGGGGGCAGGATAGGGGTTAATACATTTAATATAGGTTGCGGCGGGTTCAGGGAGCGGCGGTTTAGGGGTTAATACATTTATTATAGTTGCGGTGGGCTCCGGGAGCGGCGGTTTAGGGGTTAATATGTATAGAGTAGCTTGCGGTGGGCTCCGGGAGCGGCGGTTTAGGGGGTAATAACTTTATTTAGTTGCGGCGGTGTAGGGGGGGCAGATTAGTGGTGTTTAGACTCGGGGTACATGTTAGGGTGTTAGGTGTAGACAGCTCCCATAGAAATCAATGGGATGTCTGTCAGCAGCGAACTTGTACTTTCGCTATGGTCAGACTCCCATTGATTCCTATGGGATCCGCCGCCTCCAGGGGTGGCGGATTGAAAACCAGGTATGCTGGGCCGTAAAAGTGCCGAGCGTACCTGCTAGTTTTTTGATAGCAAGCAAAAGTAGTGAGAATGTGCCGCACACAATCTGGAGTGACGTAAGAATCGATCTGTGTCGGACTGAGTCCGGCGGATCGAAGCTTACGTCACAAAATTCTACTTTTGCCGGTCTAGAGCCTTTGATAACTAAGGCGAATCAGCCTCGCCACAAATACGCTGCGGAATTCCAGCGTATTTGAGGTTGACGGCTTGATAACTAGGCCCCATTGAGGTAACCAGTCCTATTGACGTTCAGTCTAATAAACGTTTAAATGCTGTTTTTAAACCTCCTGTGGTTTCCCCAGGGGTTTTTCCTATTCCTAAGGCTATTTCTGATATGATTTCTAGGGAATGGAATAAGCCAGGTACTTCTTTTATTCCTTCTTCTATGTTTAAAAAATCGTATCCTTTACCAGCAAAATCTATAGTTTTGGGAAAAAATCCCCAAAGTTGATGGGGCTATTTCTACTCTTGCTAAACGTACCACTATTTCTATGGAAGATAGTACTTCCTTTAAGGATCCTTTAGATAGGAAGCTTGAATCCTATCTAAGGAAGGCCTATTTATTTTCAGGTCATCTTCTCAGACCTGCTATTTCTTTGGCTGATGTTGCGGCTGCCTCAACTTTTTGGTTGGAGAATTTAGCGCAACAAGATTTGGATCCTGACATATCTAGCATTACTCGCTTACTGCAACATGCTAATAATTTTATCTGTGGTGCCATTTTTTATATTATCAAAATTGATGTTAGATCCATGTCTTTAGCTGTATTAGCTAGAAGAGCTTTGTGGCTTAAATCTTGGAATACTGATATGACATCTAAATTTAGATTACTATCTCTTTCTTTCCAAGGTAATCATTTATTTGGTTCTCATTTGGATTCTATTATTTAAACTATCACTGGAGGAAAAGGAGTTTTTCTGCCTCAGGATAAAAAACCTAAGGGTAAATCTAAGGCTTCTAACCGTTTTCGTTCCTTTCGTCAGAATAAGGAACACAAACTCAATCCTCCTCCCAAGGAATCTGCTTCCAGTTGGAAGCCTTCCTCTAATTGGAATAAATCCAAGCCATTTAGAAAATCAAAGTCTGCCCCTAAGTCCGCATGAAGGTGCGGCCCTCATTCCAGCTCAGCTGGTAGGGGGCAGATTAAGGTTTTTCAAGGATTTTTTGATAAAATCTGTCCAAAATCATTGGATTCAGAGCATTGTCTCTCAGGGGTATCAAATAGGATTCAAAGTAAGACCTCCTGTGAGAAGATTTTTTCTCTCACGCATCCCTGTAAATCCAGTAAAAGCTCAGGCTTTTCTGAAGTGTGTTTCAGATCTGGAGTCTTCAGGGGTAATCATGCCAGTTCCTCCTCAGGAACAAGGTTTGGGGTTTTATTCAAACCTATTCATTGTACCAAAGACAGAAAATGTATTCAGACCAGTTCTGGATCTAAAAATTTTGAATCGTTATGTAAGAGTACCAACTTTCAAAATGGTGACTATAAGGACTATTCTGCCTGTTGTTCAGCAAGGACATTATATGTCCACAATAGACTTGCAGGATGCATACCTTCATATTCCGATTCATCCAGAACACTATCAGTTTCTGATATTCTCTTTTCTAGACCAGCATTACCAATTTGTTGCTCTTCCATTTGGCCTAGCAACAGCTCCAAGAATCTTTTCAAAGGTTCTGGGTGCCCTACTATCTGTAATCAGAGAACAGGGTATTGCGGTGTTTCCTTATTTGGACGATATCTTGGTACTAGCTCAGTCTTTACATACTGCAGAATCTCAGACGAATCAACTAGTGTTGTTTCTTCGGAAACATGGTTGGAGGATCAATTTACCAAAAAGTTTATTGATTCCTCAGACAAGGGTCACCTTTTTAGGCTTCCAGATAGATTCAGTTTCCATGACTCTGTCTCTAACAGACAAGACGTTTAAAATTGGTCGCAGCATGCCGGCACCTTCAGTCTCAGTCATTCCCTTCAGTGGCTATGTGCATGGAAGTTATAGGTCTCATGACTGCAGCATCGGACGCGATCCCCTTTGCTCATTTTCACATGAGACCTCTACAGCTTTGCATGCTGAATCAATGGTGCAGGGATTATACAAAGATATCACAATTAATATCCTTGAATCCCAATGTACGATAATCTCTGACATGGTGGATAGATCACCATTGTTTGGTTCAAAGGGCTTCCTTTGTTCGGCCAACCTGGACTGTGATCTCAACAGATGCAAGTCTTTCAGGTTGGGGAGCTGTTTGGGGATCTCTGACAGCACAAGGGGTTTGGAAATCTCAAGAGTGGTCTCTCCATCCAGATGTGTTTTCTCCGATTGTTCAGATGTGGGGCTCTTCCAGAGATAGATCTCATGGCCTCTCATCTAAACAAGAAACTTCCCAGATACCTGTCCAGGTCCAGGGATGTTCAGGCGGAAGCAGTGGATGTTCTGACACTTCCTTGGTGTTATCATCCTGTTTATATCTTCCCGCCTCTAGTTCTCCTTCCAAGAGTGATCTCCAAAATCATCATGGAACAGTCTTTTGTGTTGCTGGTGGCTCCAGCATGGCCACACAGGTTTTGGTATGTGGATCTGGTTCGGATGTCCAGTTGCCCGCCTTGGCCACTTCCGTTACGGTCGGACCTACTATCTCAAGGTCTGTTTTTCTTAGTTCTAAGTCATAGAGGATTCTCTGAATCAGTGATTAATACTATGTTACAAGCTCGTAAATCTGTCTCTAGAAAGATTTATTATAGAGGTTGGAAGACTTACATTTCATGGTGTTCTTCTCATAAATTCTCCTGGCATTCTTTTAGAATTCCTAGAATTTTAAAGTTCCTTCAGGATGGTTTGGATAAGGGTTTGTCTGCAAGTTCCTTGAAAGGTCAAATCTCCGCTCTTTCTGTTTTATTTCACAGAAAGATTGCTATACTTCCTGATATTCACTGTTTTGTACAGACTTTAGTTCGTATTAAGCCTGTCATTAAATCAATTTCTCCTCCTTGGAGTCTTAATTTGGTTCTGAAGGCTTTACAGGCTCCTCCATTTGAGCCTATGCATTCTTTGGACATTAAACTACTTTCTTGGAAAGTGTTGTTCCATTGTGCTATCTCTTCTGCTAGAAGAGTTTCTGAGCTATCTGCTTTTTCTTGTGAGTCTCCTTTTCTGATTTTTCATCAGGATAAGGCAGTTTTGCTGACTTCTTTTCAATTTTTTCCTAAGGTTGTGAATTCTAACAACATTAGTAGAGAAATTGTTGTTCCTTCCTTATGTCCTAATCCTAAGAATTCTTTGGAAAGATCCTTACATTCTTTGGATGTGGTAAGAGCTTTGAAATATTATGTGGAAGCTACTAAAGATTTCAGGAAGACTTCCAGTCTATTTGTTTTATTTTCTGGTCCTAGGAAAGGTCAGAAGGCTTCTGCTATTTCCTTGGCTTCTTGGTTGAAACTTTTGATTCATCAAGCTTATTTGGAGTCGGGTCAGGCCCCGCCTCAGAGAATTACAGCTCATTCTACTAGATCGGTCTCCCCTTCGTGGGCTTTTAAGAGTGAAGCTTCAGTTGATCAGATTTGCAAAGTGGCAACTTGGTCCTCTTTGCATACATTTACTAAATTCTACCGTTTTTATGTATTTGCTTCTTCAGAAGCAGTTTTTGGTAGAAAAGTTCTTCAGGCAGCTGTTTCAGTTTGATTCTTCTGCTTTTTGATTTAAGTTTTTTTCTTTCAAAAATGAAAATAAATTTATTTTTTTGGGTTGTGGATTAATTTTTTCAGCGGAATATGGCTGTTTTTATTTTTATTCCCTCCCTCTCTAGTGACTCTTGAGTGGAAGACTCCACATCTTGGGTATTGATATCCCATATGTCACTAGCTCATGGACTCTTGCCAATTACATGAAAGAAAACATAATTTATGTAAGAACTTACCTGATAAATTCATTTCTTTCATATTGGCAAGAGTCCATGAGGCCCACCCTTTTTATGGTGGTTATGATTTTTTGTATAAAGCACAATTATTTCCAAATTTCCTTTGTTGATGCTTTCTACTCCTTTCTTTATCACCCCACTGCTTGGCTATTCGTTAAACTGAATTGTGGGTGTGGTGAGGGGTGTATTTATAGACATTTTGAGGTTTGGGAAACTTTGCCCCTCCTGGTAGGATTGTATATCCCATATGTCACTAGCTCATGGACTCTTGCCAATTTGAAATAAATGAATTTATCAGGTAAGTTCTTACATAAATTTTGTTATATTTAAAGATAGATACATGTACTGTATATATCTAGAAATATAGATATTAGGGATGTGCATTTATTTAGTTTCTAATGCTAATTTGTTACCAACAAATTTCATTTCCACGGCACAAATATGTGAATGAATGACCCGGGAAATTAAAAAAAAAGAAAAAATACTGAGGAAATTCATCAGTATTCAATTGTTTTCTTTAAATTGTTAAATACTTACCTTGTAGCGTGGTAGCTTACAGAGCCTGCACTAAAGGAGAAGGTTTGCAACCTTTTTTAATAAAAAATTTAATGAAAGTTAGCATGATATACATGATTATATATAGGTATAGATATATACACATATATATATATATATATTTATATGTATATATATATATATATATATATATATATATATATATTTTTTTTTTTTTTTTTTTATAGAAATACTTAGAACATATTTTGCTATGTTCAGAACATTAGAATGTCAAAAATGTACAGTAAATACATAGTTAAAACATTTATTAAATATTAATATTGCATAAATATGCGTTTACATGTTTTTATTTACTTAACTGGAAATATATATATAGTGGGTATTGAAAATAATCACATTTTGTTGCTTTGCAGCCTGAAATAAAGACAGACACAGTTTCAGTTTGTCCAGTTGTATTTACTCAGTGCAACTTATAACATCCAAGTGAAAGATATAACATCAACATGTCAGACAAAAATAAAGACAATTCAAAACAGAATCACTGAGTTGGAAAAGGGATCACCCCCTCCTAAAATTATTTGTAAACTCAATCAGGTAGAGCTAATCACCTTCTCAACGGCACACACAAAGCAATTTGACCTTCAACTGTGATCAGCTATGGGCATATTGCTTAGCTCAGCATGAAAAGAGCTTTCCTGAGCATCTCAGTCCCTGGTAGTGCAACTGAAGCAAGCAATCAACTATGGGTGGCAAGGCACAGTCAAAAGATCTCTGAGATAAAGTTGTATACAGGCGATCCATCAGGAGATGGATACAAGAAATGTGATTATTTTCAAGGGAGGTGATTCTTTTCAATACCCACTGTATATATATATATATATATATATATATATATATATATATATATATATATATAGTAGCTACATATATACAAATATAAATAAATAAATACGTATGCACACATAAATATACATGCTTTTTTTTCTAACACATGAGACCTCATATGTTTGAGCCCTTATAACTTTTGTGTGCAATATTATTATTGAGTAATTGTTATTAGATAGTGTTATTATTAGTGTAACTGTACTTTGTAATGTATTTTTTATGTGTTTTGTGCAACTTTTATGTTTTACGAAACAGTTAACCATAGCTCTGAAGTCGCGGTAATCATTCTTTCGTAAATGGCAATTGCGCTCACGTGATTGTGTCTACTTTCAACTAGTAATATAAGCGATAAACCATTTGAGTGGAAACCCTTGTGATAAACCTGTTATGCATTAGCTAGCTGCATACAATATACTATCAATATAACCATCTGATTATTTGAGGGTCCTACTATATGCCCTGTGGTGTAATATGATCTGTGTATTTTTCCAACATATATTACAGACTATGGGGGGTAGTTATCAACGCGTCTACTTTACCTGCCTTCGCCGGCCCAATACGCCCGCCTAAGCTCGCCTCACATCGCCACCGTGGACCTGCAAAAATTCGCCTAAGTTATCAAAAAAGCTGTCAAAAAGCCACGCACCAAGTACGGGGCAATGAGCAGCGGACTGTGATAGTTATCACTCATCCGATCTCGCTGCTCTTTGGCTTTTTGACAGCTTTCTTGCTAGCCTGTCACTAAGCACCCACACTAAACTACACTGTTCTACCCCCTATACCGGCGCCCCCGGAGCCCCCCGCAACTAAATAAAGTTATTAACCCCTAAACCGCAGCTCCTAGACCCCGCCGCAACTCTTATAAATGTATTAACCCCTAAACCGCCGCTCCCGGACACCACAGCCACCTACATTATACCTATTAACCACTATCCTGCCCCCCTATACTGCCGCCCTCTATAATAAAGTTATTAACCCCTATCCTGCCGATCCCAGACCTCGCCACAACTAAATAAATAATTTAACCCCTAAACCGCCGCTCCCGGACACCGCCGCAACCTATATTAAACTTATTAACCCCTATCCTGCCCCCCCTACACCGTCGCCACCTATAATAAATGTATTAACCCCTATCCTGCCCCCCCTACACCGCCGCCACTGTAATAAAATGATTAACCCATAAACCTAAGTCTAACCCTAACCCTAGCACCCCCCTAACTTAAATATTAATTAAATAAATCTAAATAATATTTCTATTATTAAATAAATTAATCCTATTTAAAAATAAATACTTACCTTTAAAATAAACCCTAATATAGCTACAATATAAATAATAATTATATTGTAGCTATCTTAGGATTTATTTTTATTTTACAGGTAACTTTCAATTTATTTTAACTAGGTACAATAGCTATTAAATAGTTATTAACTATTTAATAGCTACCTAGCTAAAATAAAGAGAAATTTACCTGTAAAATAAATCCTAATCTAAGTTACAATTACACCTAACACTACACTATACTTTAATAAATTATTCCTATTTAAAACTAAATACTTACCTGTAAAATAAACCCATTGTAGCTATTTTAGGATTTATATTTATTTTACAGGTAACTTTGTATTTATTTTAGCTAGTTAGAATAGTTATTAAATAGTTATTAACTATTTAATAACTACCTAGATAAAAGAAATACAAAATTACCTGTAAAATAAATCCTAACCTAAGTTACAATTAAACCTAACACTACACTATCATTAAATTAATGAAATAAATTACCTACAAATAACTACAATTAAATACAATTACATAAACTAACTAAAGTACAAAAAATAAAAAAAGCTAAGTTACAAACATTTAAAAAATATTACAACAATTTTAAGCTACTTACACCTAATCTAAGCCCCCTAATAAAATAACAAAGCCCCCCAAAATAAAAAAATGCTCTACCCTATTCTAAATTAAAAAAGTTCAAAGCTCTTTTACCTTACCAGCCCTTAAAAGGGCCTTTTGCGGGGCATGCCCCAAAGAAAACTGCTCTTTTGCCTGTAAAAGAAAAATACAACCCCCCCAACATTAAAACCCACCACCCACATACCCCTAATCTAACCCAAACCTTCCTTAAAAAAACATAACACTACCCCCCTTAAGATCATCCTACCTTGAGTTGTCTTCAGCCAGCCGACCACCGATGGAACCGAAGAGGAGATCCGGAGCGGCAGAAGTGATCCTCCAAGGGGCGCTGAAGAAGTCTTCCATCCGATGACTTCATCATCCAGGCGGCACTGAAGAAGTCTTCCATCCGGGCGATGTCATCTTCCAAGCGGCGCTGAAGAAGTCTTCCATCCGGGCGATGTCATCTTCCAAGCGGGGTCTTCAATCTTCAGGATCCATCTTCATTCCACCGACGCGGAACATCCTTCTTCCCGGACGGACTACCGACGAATGAAGGCTTCTTTAAGGGACGTCATCCAAGATGGCGTCCCTTCAATTCCGATTGGCTGATAGGATTCTATCAGCCAATCGTAATTAAGGTAGGAAAAATCTGATTGGCTGATTGAATCAGCCAATCAGATTGAAGTTCAATCCGATTGGCTGATCCAATCAGCCAATCAGATTGAGCTCGCATTCTATTGGCTGTTCCGATCAGCCAATAGAATGCAAGCTCAATCCGATTGGCTGATTCAATCAGCCAATCAGATTTTTCCTACCTTAATTCCAATTGGCTGATAGAATCCTATCAGCCAATTGGAATTGAAGGGACGCCATCTTGAATAACGTCCCTTAAAGGAGCCTTCATTCGTCGGTAGTCCATCGGGGAAGAAGGATGTTCCACGTCGGCGGAATGAAGATGGATCCTGAAGAAGAAGATTGAATACCCCGCTTGGAAGATAACATCGCCCGGATGGAAGACTTCTTCAGCGCCGCTTGGAAGATGAAATCGCCCGGACGGAAGACTTCTTTAGCCCCGCCTGGATGATGACTTCATCGGATGGAAGACTTCTTCAGCGCCCCTTGGAGGATCACTTCTGCCGCTCCAGATCTCCTCTTCGGTTCCATCGGTGGGTCGGCTGGCTGAAGACAACTAAAGGTAGGATGATCTTCAGGTGGGTAGTGTTAGTTTTTTTTAAGGGGGGTTTGGGTTAGATTAGGGGTATGTGGGTGGTGGGTTTTAATGTTGGGGGGTTGTATTTTTCTTTTACAGGCAAAAGAGCAGTTTTCTTTGGGGCATGCCCCGCAAAAGGCCCTTTTAAGGGCTGGTAAGGTAAAAGAGCTTTGAACTTTTTTAATTTAGAATAGGGTAGGGAATTTTTTTATTTTGGGGGGCTTTGTTATTTTATTAGGGGGCTTAGATTAGGTGTAAGTAGCTTAAAATTGTTGTAATATTTTTTTAATATTTGTAACTTATTTTTTTTATTTTTTGTAACTTAGCTTTTTTATTTTTTGTACTTTAGTTAGTTTATGTAATTGTATTTAATTGTAGTTATTTGTAGGTAATTTATTTAATTAATTTAATGATAGTGTAGTGTTAGGTTTAATTGTAACTTAGGTTAGGATTTATTTTACAGGTGATTTTGTATTTCTTTTAGCTAGGTAGTTATTAAATAGTTAATAACTATTTAATAACTATTCTAACTAGCTAAAATAAATACAAAGTTACCTGTAAAATAAATATAAATCCTAAAATAGCTACAATGTAATTATTAATTATATTGTAGCTATCTTAGGGTTTATTTTACAGGTAAGTATTTAGTTTAAATAGGAATAATTTATTTAAGTATAGTGTAGTGTTAGGTGTAATTGTAACTTAGGTTAGTTTTTATTTTACAGGTTAATTTCTCTTTATTTTAGCTAGGTAGCTATTAAATAGTTAATAACTATTTAATAGCTATTGTACCTGGTTAAAATAAATACAAAGTTGCCTGTAAAATAAAAATAAATCCTAAAATAGCTACAATATAATTATTATTTATATTGTAGCTATATTAGGGTTTATTTATTTATTTATTTTTTTTTAAATTATTTTTTATTGAGGTTAAAGTAATAGGTAACAAACAATGTTCCCACCACACAGGGTAAATACAAAATACAAAGCAGTGTCAATACTTAGTACATAAGATGAGAATGGTGCAATTCAAGTAATTATGTTAGATATCAACAAAAAGGTAGTGAAAACTATCAAACTAACCTGTGCATGGGGTAGGAATGACCTCTTTTTTTTTTCTACATAAACCAGCCACTACCATATATAACAAGGCGGAATATAGAGTAAGCACAGGTTTTCAGGAATCCTAAAGAAGAGGCATATATTGCGTAGGATAATTTAGGATTATGGAAAGTTAGACATCTCTGAATTGAAAAACCTTATGGGTTCAAATATAGAATTAGGATACTTATAAGTATACAAGGGTAGTAGTCTGGCTTGAGGGGGGGGGGGGAGTCAGTGGGCCAGAGCCACTTTTAGTTTTAGGGGGGGGAATTTAGGGGGGGCAGGCTAGAGTACATATAGAGAGAGCATAGTTATCATTAAGAACTAGAAGCACTAGGAGACTTATGAGGGTCCTGAAGTAAGGTTGCATAACTCATATTACAGGGATATGGAGCTTTATCGGACGTCATCCGAGGTTGCTCTCCTTCCATCATATAAAGCTATGGGAATAACTAAAATATTGTATAGTAAGCATACTATGAGGATCTCACATAGCTTATCCTATATATGCCTGATTAAAAAGCAATATGGGGTATACAATGCTGTGGGGAGGGGGACTGTCATCAAACCATATATATATATATTCACCACTAGAATAGATATGGTACATAATGAACATTTAAAGAAAGACACTGTATAGTTCTAAAGCTTATATATAGGAATGCGCTTTAACAATAACTTCAGCAGTTACAACCCTGTGAAATGCAGTAAGGTTAATTTTCTGGGTCAGCATAAATAAGATGTTATATTTGGGTAGTAGGCCAGGGTTGCAAGCTGTTATTGAGTGCAAATATTCCTTTAGGTTAGGACTTAAAATGTATAATCCAGGTAGGATTTATATTACATACTTCAAAATATATGACAACAGAGAAAACAAAAAGATAAGAGCTAAAAAACAAAAAACAAAAAAAAACACATTACCTTGCAATAAATTATATAGCCCATAGGATCTGCTTTAATAATATGACCTTATATGGGGGACATTTACTGGTATTTAGGAGATTTAATTATAAAGTTATATAGATATAACAACAAACCAGTGCCCAGGTCGTAACATATCATCATGCCAACTTATATGATTAGTGTATAGAAAAAACAATAATGTTTACGGCCCATATCATAGTTAACTGCAGAATATATGCTTATCCATAAATTCTTCTGTATTGTACAACAGCAGTTTTAGGATTATTTAGCACTCGTGGAATATGAAAGGGGGTGTACATAGGAATGAGAGTGCAAAAATAAGTCTACCCTATACAGATGTAAGAAGGGCTTTATATAAACATTCCTCTTTACTAAGGTAATCTGGGAAAGATATATTATAAGTAGCTAATTTTAGAGTACTAATGGGTTGAACTTCCAGACAGTAATTTGTGCCACTATATTACACACATATATAAAAGCTGCACAGCTACCCATAACCCCTCACATTAAATAAGCAAATTAGAAAAAATACAAATAAACAGTGTTACATTATAAAACAAGCCCACATCTCAAAACTTTATCTATAGATGTTGACATCTCTAAGTATGATCTAAAGTGTGGAAGGATAATGTATTAAAACTGATGATCAACAGATAACAATCCTTAACAATATAGTAGGTAAAGGCCATATAGCCTGTAGCCGTATATGAAAGTGAACCTTAATGAGGAGTAATAAGAAAAAATGAACTGCCCTCCCCGGGAAACTCCAGACGCTAGTTTTGAGCCGTAGCTTCCTATCTTGTATGGATATAGTTCAAAGTTATAGGGGAAAGTCAAAAGCTGGGCCCTGAGGGTATATTACCGGTCATGGGAAGTAGACGGCACCTTAACATCAAGACTAAGTCCTCTCATCTAGGTGTCTAATAGGGAAGAAATGCTGACAGGGTCCAAACTGTTGCTATCAAACATAAGTCATCAACCCACTCCGGCTTTCCTGAGGGCTCTAGAGAACATATGTCCTGTGAAATGAGGCAAAATTCTGCGTGGCGTGAGCAAACGTTCTGAGTTGCGTTCGCACAGTGGTCGAGAGTGCCGTCCCATACATATAGCTGTTGTGCGGTCACTTGTGGTCTCAGGATCCAAGGCGGGCAGTATCTTCAAAAATGTAGCTATTAGGGTCCTGCGCCTCTTCAAGCTGGTAGTGCTGAGTGATACTAACTCCATAGGGAGGCTTCCCATGTCAGTTGTGGTGGTATCAGACGATTGCCAGGAAGAGAGCTTGGGGACTAGCTGCCATGTAGAAGCTATTCGCTCAGGAGCTGGTGATAGCTGGGGTTTGCCTATAAGGCGTTTAGGCTCTGTTAGAGATGTCGGGCTATTCTGCTCCATGATCAGAGTGGGAGTATGTTCTATCTGCCCAGGGTCTTGGCAGCTAGGAATAGTATACCACAGAGGTATCTGAGTCTCAGTTTCCCCGGGATCCATCTCATCACATGCTAGCTCTGAGTGTAGTGAATGGCGTAGGTCGTTAAAGCAGCGATCCATTTTCAGTTCGAGAGCCATACAAAGGTCTTTGAAGACATCCTCCGTTATGAGGTTATTCATACTGAGAGAATGACCAGGTTCCTCGAGCTGCAGCAGTGGGTGGGCTAGTCTCAGTAGTGAGATCTCAAGGTGGTCTAGCTGACAAGATGGCGTCGGCTCCACTTTTGCCGTGGTGATGGCATAAACAGTGAAATATGCTGTTGCTCAAGTCACTTTTGTTATTCTAGGTGTCCGTGATGTTTTATCTATTGATCGGACCTTGTTTCATATAAAGTTTTCTGCCCTGAGCGGTCAAAACTGCTTGAATATGATAAGTTTTGCCGGAGCTGATGTGTAATGCGACCGCTCAGATGCAGAGCCAGCTCCCCCCCCAGGGTTTATTTTAAAGGTAAGTATTTAGTTTTAAATAGGATTAATTTAGTTAATAATAGAAATATTATTTAGATTTATTTAATTAATATTTAAGTTAGGGGGTGTTAGGGTTAGTGTTAGACTTAAGTTTAGGGGTTAATAATTTTATTACAGTGGCGGCGGTGTAGGGGGGGCAGGATAGGGGTTAATAAATTTAATATAGGTTGCGGCGGGGTCCGGGAGCGGCGGTTTAGAGGTTAAACTATTTATTTAGTTGCGGCGAGGTCCGGGATCGGCAGGATAGGGGTTAATAACTTTATTATAGAGGGCGGCGGTATAGTTGGGGCAGGATAGGGGTTAATAGGTATCATGTAGGTGGCGGCGGGGTCTGGGAGCGGCAGTTTAGGGGTTAATACATATATTATAGTTGCGGCGGGGTCTGGGAGCGGCGGTTTAGGGGTTAACATATTTAGTATAGCTTGCGGTGGGCTCCGGGAGCGGCGGTTTAGGGGGTAAACACTTTATTTAGTTGCGGCGGTGTAGGGGGGACAGATTAGGGGTGTTTAGACTCGGGGTACATGTTAGGGTGTTAGGTGTACACATCTCCCATAGGAATCAATGGGATGTCTGGCAGCAGCGAACATGAACTTTCGCTATGGTCAGACTCCCATTGATTCCCATGGGATCCGCCGCCTCCAGGGCGGCGGATTGAAAACCAAGTACGCTGGGCCGGAAAAGTGCCGAGCGTACCTGCTAGTTTTTTGATAACTAGCAAAAGTAGTCAGATTGTGCCGCACTTGTGTGCAGAACATCTGGAGTGACG
Source organism: Bombina bombina (assembly GCF_027579735.1). Classification (NCBI taxonomy): domain Eukaryota; kingdom Metazoa; phylum Chordata; class Amphibia; order Anura; family Bombinatoridae; genus Bombina; species Bombina bombina. The sequence goes on along the minus strand of NC_069505.1, from coordinate 567,074,576 downwards.
TAAGAATCGATCTGTGTCGGACTGAGTCCGGCGGATCGAAGCTTACGTCACAAAATTCTACTTTTGCCGGTCTCTAGCACTTTGATAGCTAAGGCGAATCAGTCTCGCCACAAATACACTGCGGAATTCCAGCGTATTTGAGGTTGACGGCTTGATAACTACCCCCCATTCAATGCATTCACGTATACTGCTGTATGCATAGCTTTATTGAATATATGTTGATAATTTTGATTCTTCTCTGATTTCCCTTGTTCATCATTTTGTGATAATTGAATACTCATATGTTTTTAATGTTTTTAATATATTTCTTTTATAACCGCTGTGATTGGATACTGCCCCTTTAAATGGAGGGTTTGTGTCACAGCAGCCATGCCTATGACTAAGTGCTAAGTACGGTCACGAAATGCGTAAGGATTACTGATTACGTTGCCTCCATGTACCTATCTTTTTAATCTGAAGTATTAAATGTATTTTTTTAACTCTCTGTGCCTGTTACGTGCAGCAATTTTCTTTTTCTGTACATTTCCTTGCGGAGGAACTGTCCGCTTTCAGGCATGCACCCCCTCGGCTGTTCTTAGCACCATGGGACTTCCTGCATTTCTAGTGGTGTGTTTAACCGGTGTGGGACCTTGAGCAGTGTGGATGTTTGCCGTACACGTTGAAGTTTGATTTATATTCAAATATTAAAAATGAAAAAAGAAAAACATGTCATTTGTAGATGTTGGGGTCCTGAAGTTTTCCTACAGAACCACTTAGCTGTATAATATATCACATAGTCAACACATGTACATATACTGAACATATATGACCCTATACATTTGAAATGTACCGGGGTCCCTGTATACAGCCTCTCCAATAGGAATGAAGGGAGCTTTCATGAATCAATACCATGTATGTTTATAAACCTCTAGAATGTCTACAATGGCCATTTCAGAGTGTTTTACATATTTGAAAGATAAAGAACAGGTGAAGGGGAGCCGTATAGAAAATATATTTTAGTTTTAAAAAATATATATATATATATTAAAAAAGTGCTTTGAATCGTATTATAACGTGATAGCTAAACTGATATTGAATTTACAGAATTTGTATATGTTAAGTAAGGTGGTAAGATAATAGAGTTGTAAAGGTTAATATATGTAATAAAAAGAAAAGTAAGACATGGGTAATGTACAAAATGTGACAATTTTTATATTGTACAAGGTAGCCAATATAAGTTGTAACAATTACAAGTAGCAAAAATTACAAGAAATACAAGAAATAAGCTGGTTTAAAAATAACAAATTTAAAAAGACATAAAATATATGTTTACACACTGTATATGTGGCTTGTGTGTATCTCACTGCAGTCGATAAAAAATGGATAAAAAAGCTTTTGTAAAAAATTCTATCTTACAGCTCAAGTAAGGTATGGTATTTATGTGAGCTGTTGATTATTAGAACAGTGCCTTATAAACACTTTTTGTTAAAAGTACCTTAGAAAGTAGTGGTTCCCAAAACTACTTAGTGGTATAGTGGGATCCGTTGGAATGCATTCATATGGATACGCTATTAGTAATAGCTAAAAAGGGTTCTTTTGTAGATGGTGGTGGTCTCAATACTATTTATCAGTATGGACTCCGGTCTGGTAGCAGGTATCTAATTCCAAATGGAGTTTTCTTTGTTAGAAAGTCTTGTGGGGTTTCCTGTAGCTTGCGGTGTCCCAATACTCTCTGTCAGTATGGACTGTACTTCGCAAATGAAGTGTAAAATTCTTTAGGTGTTCCTGTGTCCCAAGTACACTTCATTTGCGAAGTACAGTCCATACTGACAGAGAGTATTGGGACACCGCAAGCTACAGGAAACCCCACAAGACTTTCTAACAAAGAAAACTCCATTTGGAATTAGATACCTGCTACCAGACCGGAGTCCATACTGATAAATAGTATTGAGACCACCACCATCTACAAAAGAACCCTTTTTAGCTATTACTAATAGCGTATCCATATGAATGCATTCCAACGGATCCCACTATACCACTAAGTAGTTTTGGGAACCACTACTTTCTAAGGTACTTTTAACAAAAAGTGTTTATAAGGCACTGTTCTAATAATCAACAGCTCACATAAATACCATACCTTACTTGAGCTGTAAGATAGAATTTTTTACAAAAGCTTTTTTATCCATTTTTTATCGACTGCAGTGAGATACACACAAGCCACATATACAGTGTGTAAACATATATTTTATGTCTTTTTAAATTTGTTATTTTTAAACCAGCTTATTTCTTGTATTTCTTGTAATTTTTGCTACTTGTAATTGTTACAACTTATATTGGCTACCTTGTACAATATAAAAATTGTCACATTTTGTACATTACCCATGTCTTACTTTTCTTTTTATTACATATATTAACCTTTACAACTCTATTATCTTACCACCTTACTTAACATATACAAATTCTGTAAATTCAATATCAGTTTAGCTATCACGTTATAATACGATTCAAAGCACTTTTTTAATATATATATATATATTTTTTAAAACTAAAATATATTTTCTATACGGCTCCCCTTC
>NC_069505.1:566944521-567067021 GCF_027579735.1 Bombina bombina | reverse complement strand
TGTTTGGGTTTTACCCCCAAGCTGTGGATGTGAAATGGGTAAAGAACAGCACTTTTGAGGTTTACTCAGAGGACGTTAAACAGGTTCTCCCCAACCCTGATGGAACCTATCAACTTAGGGTCTCTGTAAACGTGACAGCTGAGGACAGGTACAATTACGCCTGTCATGTGGATCACAGCAGCCTGAATAAGACCATAATCATACAGTTAGGTGAGTCTCTTAATTTGAATTGAAATGCAATCAATGAGAAAAACATGACATAACAAAGGTCTTTTATGAAAATTTGACAATATTCAATGCATCAGGATATACTTTTCAAGCAGAATTTTGAATAGTTTCCGAAGTTTGTTTAACAGTCGACGCAGTTTGGCCACTTTTAATGGATTGGAATGACATGGAAACAAAGCCAAAAACCACCTGAGATGAACACACAAATAGATAGATAGATAGATAGATAGATAGATAGATAGATGCAACACAAGTAATAACAGTGATATGTTCATTACTCACAGATAAATATTCACTTAAAAAACCAGTAAATACAGTAGATTTGCATAATCAACAAATGCAAGATAACAAGACAATGCAATAGTACATGGGGGCCGAATTATCAAGCTCCGAATGGAGCTTGAAAGAATACTGAGTTTGGGTGTACCCAGGTACACACAAACCCAAATAGGGGGCGCTTCCTAACACTAAGTATACAAACAATAATAACATACAACCACAGTGCAAATAAAATATATAAAAAAGTGTATAAAATGTTTTATATATAGACCATATGATAACAGAACATAAAAGTCCAATGTAATCCAAATGGCGGCTGCTTTCTGTCAGAGGACGGTCAAATCCTGATATGTAGTGATCTGCAGAAAAAGAACAGAGGCACCACCATAGCCTAGTACCACCAACACAGCGGGAAAAAGGTGCAGAATATTAGATTATACTCACAAGGAAAAAGCACCCAGTGGTACTTATGGAGTAGACTGGAGCTTCACAGTGGTCCAGCTCACTGAATACAACCAGAATTTATGTTCAATCCAAAGAGACCTTGATGAAGCCCTCCTATAACCTGACAACTGACTTATCTCTGCTAAACTTCATGATAAGAGAAGATCACAGATAAAGTTTCAGAAAAAAACTTACATACCAAATGGAGCTTGATGCCCCTGAAGGCTCACATGGAAACAGTAGTTATGAAGCAGCGGACGAAAGACCGCTGCTCCAAAACTTGTCTGCTGCCTCTGAGGCTGTGGTCTTCAATCCGCCCTATCCTATACGATTGGCCACGAATCTGCAGGGGGGGTATTGCACAAGCAGTTCACAAGAACTGTTTGTCTAATGATAAATGCCAACAGCGTATGCTGTCGGCATTTATCAATGTGCAGCGGACATGATACGCTACATCATATCATGTCTGCTCGCACCTTGATAAATTGACCCCTTAGTCAGAACTTCAAATGAGTAGTAGATTTTTTTCTGACAATTTTAAAAGTTATGTCTATTTCCACTCCATATGTATCATGTGACAGAAAACAGGTTAACACCAGCGCTGTAATAAACTTGAAAAAAACTTTTATTGGATTACATAAAAAGCGACGTTTCTGGGCTTAACCCCTTAGTCATGCTAAAAGTACATACACATCTTAATGGCTGTTTAAACACAGTTTGGTGCCAAACACTTCTGTTTTGGGAGCAAAGGCTTCATCTAGTGGTCATTCTTTTGTATAACATCTCTATACCGTTTCTATGAGTATATGTAACAATATAAAAACAATGTAACAAACCTTTGCAGAATGGCTATATTAATGTGTTAATCTCTTGTTTGTTGTGGCAATACATTTCTCACACTAAATAGTAAATCTCACATTTTTAAACACAAAGTTTTTCACTATTTACTTAATACCATTTAGATCCATTACTAAATGATGTAATTCAAATAAGTCTATATCTATTTAAGTACATAGGTAAATTTCCTTTCAGGAACTTTAGTGTATGAAGAAAATTCTAAAGAAAATGTAAGAAAATTTAAGGAAGATTTATCAACTCTTTACTGTCAATTTACATGGAATTAATTCAAAAGAAACAGGATAGGTCAAAATCCCTATTGAGTCCCTTAGGTATAAGGGTCTCTAATTTGTGGATCCATCAAATTTCTTTCTGTTTTAATAATTTTTCCCTATCCATTGCATTTCTGGGTACCTTTTTTTGTTCTATAACCTGCCACCTAAGTTGACTTATGCTATGCCCATTTTCCAAGAAGTGTTTTGAAAGGGGAGCCTCTAAATTTTTCCTCCTTATATTTGAGCGATGTTGACTTAATATGTCTTTGACTTTTTGTGTGGTCTCCCCTTAGTAGTAAAGGGAACATGGACATTTAATAAGATAAATCACAAAATTACTGTCACAGGTGTAAAATCCCTTAATGTTAAAACGTCTACCACTATGGGGATGGAAAAAATGAGGACCTTTTATTATAGAGTTGCAGCTCACACAACCAAGACAGGGGTAGCTGCCATTTCTCCTGCTTCCAATATAGGATTGTGTATCTCTACGGTCTGTCCCTATATCGCTTTTTACTAGATGGTCACGTATGTTTCTAACCCTTCTATAGGCCATAAGTGGTGTTTGCTTAATATGATCTATGTGTTGATTGCACAAAAGTTTACACAAGATCTTAATACCATGGTGAGGGGATTACAATTTACATTGTCATATAGTGAGGAGACAATCACATTCTTAGATACAAGGGTAACCAAGGGTGTTAATAAACTAAACATAGATATTTACTCCAAAGAAATGGATACAAATACCCTCTTCAAGTATAATAGTTTTCACCCAAAAGGATTGATAGATTCGTTGCCCAAGAGCCAACTGCTAAGGGTACAAAGAATAGTTAGTGAAAAAGAGAATAAAGAAAAAAGACTCTTAGAGATGACAAATAAATTGCTGAAAAGGGGTTACCCACTCAGTTTAATCAATAAATTGCTGAAAAGTGGTTACCCACTAAGTTTAATCAATAAAAAAATAAATGAAATCCAGCACCCTATCCAAAGAGAGGGTAAGAAGAATAATAAGGACAGATTAGTGTTTGTTTCACAATATAACCCACACAGTAATACAATATCTAAAGCCATAAGGAAACACTGGCACATCCTGACAGATTGCAATCAACACATAGATTATTTTAAGGATCCTCCACTTATGGCCTATAGAAGGGTTAGAAACATATGTGACCATCTAGTAAAAAGCGATATAGGGACAGACCGTAGAGATACACAATCCTATATTGGAAGCAGGAGAAATGGCAGCTACCCCTGTCTTGGTTGTGTGAGCTGCAACTATATAATAAAAGGTCCTCATTTTTTCCATCCCCATAGTGGTAGAGGTTTTAACATTAAGGGATTTTACACCTGTGACAGTAATTTTGTGATTTATCTTATTAAATATCCATGTTCCCTCTACTACTTAGGGGAGACCACACAAAAGGTCAAAGACAGATTAAGTCAACATCGCTCAAACATAGCGATGTTGACTTTCCCCTTGCTTTCCCCTTGAACCCCTTAGAATGTAAGCCTATGAACCCAGCTGTTTGCAGATCACCTTCATAAGAGCCGACTACAACAGTGAAACTCTCGGCAGGGCCCTCTACCCTGTATATTGACTATACAGCCGGGCAAAGTGGTCCTCCAGACGGGCAGAAGTCTTCATCCAAGCCGGCCAGAAGAGGTCCTCCAGACGGGCAAAAGTCTTCATCCAGGCGGCATCTTCAATCTTCATCCATCCGGCGCGGAGTGGCTCCATCTTCAAGACATCCGTCGTGGAGCATTCTTTTCCATCGACGTCGAAATGAAGAATGAAGGTTCCTTTAAATGACGTCATCCAAGATGGTGTCCCTTGAATTCCATTTGGCTGATAGAATTCTATCACAACATTCTGTTGGCTGATCCAATCAGCCAATAGAATGCCAGCTCAATCCTATTGGCTGATTGCATAAGTAAATAGGATTGAACTTCAATCCTATTGGCTGATTGCATCAGCCAATAGGATTTTTTCTACATTAATTCCGGTTGGAATTCAAGGGACGCCATCTTGTATGACGTCATTTAAAGGAACCTTCATTCTTCATTTGGACGTCGATGGAAGAGGATGCGCCGCATCGGATGTCTTGAAGATGGAGCCGCTCCGCGCTGGATGGATGAAGATAGAAGATGCCGCCTGGATTAAGACTTCTGCCCGTTTGGAGGACCTCTTCTGGCCGGCTTGAATGAAGACTTCTGCCCGTCTGGAGGACCACTTCGCCCCTGGCTTCGTTGAGGACTTCGGCCCGGCTAGGTGAAGACTTCTCAAGGTAGGGTGATCTTCAGGGGGTTAGTGTTAGGTTTTATTAAGGGGGGATTGGGTGGGTTTTAGAGTAGGGTTGGGTGTGTGGGTGGTGGGTTTTAATGTTGGGGGGGGGTATTGTACTTTTTATCAGGTAAAAGAGCTGATTACTTTGGGGCAATGCCCCACAAAAGGCCCTTTTAAGGGCTATTTGTAATTTAGTATAGGGTAGGGCTTTTTATTTTTGTGGGGGGCTTTTTTATTTTATTAGTGGGATTAGATTAGGTGTAATTAGTTTAAAAAACTTGTAATTATTTTATTATTTTCTGTAATTTAGTGTTTGTTTTTTTGTACTATAGATAATTGTATTTAATTGTATTTAATTGTAGTTAGTTTAGGGAATTCATTTAATTATAGTGTAGTGTTAGGTGTAATTGTAACATAGGCTAGGTTTTATTTTACAGGTAAATTTGTCTTTATTTTAACTAGGTAGATATTAAATAGTTAATAACTATTTAATAACTATTGTACCTAGTTAAAATAAATACAAAATTGCCTGTAAAATAAAAATAAATCCTAAGCTAGCTACAATGTAACTTTGAGTTATATTGTAGCTAGCTTAGGGTTTATTTTATAGGTAAGTGTTTAGTTTTAAATAGGAATGATTTAGTTAATTGTAGTTTTTAATTTAGATTTATTTAAATTATATTTAAGTTAGGGGGGTGTTAGGGTTAGGGTTAGACTTAGATTTAGGGGTTAATAACTTTAATACAGTGGCGGCGACGTTGGGGGCGGCAGATTAGGGGTTAATAAGTGTAGGTAGGTTGCGGCGACATTGGGGGTGGCAGATTAGGGGTTAATACATATAATGTAAGTTGCAGCGACATTGGGGGAAGCAGATTAGGAGTTAATAAGTATAATGTAGGTAGCGGAGGTGTCCGAAGCGGCAGATTAGGGGTTAATAATATAATGCAGGTGTCGGCAATGTCGGGGGCAGCAGATTAGGGGTTAATAAGTATAATATTAGGGGTGTTTAGACTCGGGGTTCATGTTAGGGTGTTAAGTGAAGAAATACATTTTCTTTCCCCATAGGAATCAATTAGGCTGCATTAGGAGCTTTATGCTGCTTTTTTGCAGGTGTTTGGTTTTTTTTCAGCCGGCTCTCCCTCATTTATTCCTATGGGGAAATCGTGCACAAGCACGTTTTACCAGCTCACTGCTACCGTAAGCAGCGCTGGTATTGAGGTGAGATGTGGAGCTAAACTTTGCTCTCCACTCACTTTTCTGCGGCTAACGCCGGGTTTGTAAAAACCCATAATACCAGCGTTGTCTGTAAGTGAGCAGTGAGGGAAAACTGCTAGTTAGCACCACACAGCCTTACCGACAAAACTCGTTATCTAGGTGATTGTTTTTTCTACTAATAAATAATATTAAATAAAACAATAACTGAATTAAAGACATGTTTTAATTTCCAATATACAGGTAGCCCTCAGTTTACGCCGGGGTTAGGTTCCAGGAGGAATGGTTGTAAATCAAAACCATTGTAAATTGAAACCCAGTTTATAATGTAAGTCAATGGGAAGTGAGGGAGATAGGTTCCAGGCCCCTCTCAAAATTGTCATAAGTTACACCTAATACATTATTTTTAAAGCTTTGAAATGAAGACTTTAAATGCTAAACAGCATTATAACCCTAATAAAATAATCACACAACACAGAATATATAATTAAACTAAGCTAAATGAACAAAAACATTTGCTAAACAGCATTAAAAACCTAATAAAATAATCACACAACACAGACTTCACTTGCATTTTTCTGCAAACAGTTCTTTCTATGCATTCCAGTCTGAACTGATTTATAGACAGGAAGATCTTGTTCCTTTGAAATCTGCTTGATAGCTCAGGTCTGGTTAAACTGATTAATTTCAGCGTGCTTGGCTTTGCTGCAACACAAGCGGACAGCTCCACCTACTGGCTATTTTAATCAATGCACTGCTTCTCAATGCTTTTCAATAGCAGTCACATGACTGGAAAAAAAGGTTGTTATTCTGAAACGGTGTAAATTGAACCGTTGTAAAACGAGGGCCACCTGTAATTTACTGGAAAACACTAAAAACTAATTGTGATATTTTACTCCAAAACAAATACCCAGATATTCAAAAGGGCTCACCTGAATGCCAAAAATAATGAATACCGACAGATACTAATATGTTTCACAGTGAAATGGTAGCAGGAACCTAAAACAATGTAGATGTATCTATAAGTTCTGTTGTGCATACTCATACAGAATAGCTACAAATGTAATATATGACACTTTAAGATGTGATTCAATAATAATGAAAAATATCATTACAAGCTTCCATTAATTTTTATACTTGACTTTCTATTCATATTTATTTGACATATACATTTGTATTCAGACAAATCTGTATTCGTCTGAATATTGCCTAATTCATTAATTCGGCACAGATGGGTTTGTGGCAATTTAGGGGTTCATAGTGTAGGGTGATTTATTGCGATTATGGTTGTGATGGTTTAAGGGTTAAATAGTGTAGGGGTTAATTGGTGTAGGTAGTTTTTTATTTTATGTTTTCATTGTAGGCATTTAATTTGTTTTAATGAATTTCATTAAACAAATGTTTGTTAACTACATTCATCTGAAACTAATGGAATGCCTAACTAAAGTTGGATGACCTAAAAGGTTTGAAAATTTCAGTCAACATAATTCTCAATTATTCATATGAATTATTGAATAATTAATTGATTTATATGTTTTAAAAATGTTTCATGTTGCAATACTAGCTGTAAATGACATTTTTACCCCTAGCTAAAAACTAGTCCTTTTAACAACAGCATAAGACAAGTCACAAAATTTAATTGGCCTCAATAATCATTTTTCATCTTCTATTGACTTCAATAGTAGAAGAAAAAAATGGTCCCCTGCCACTAATGCAAAATGAAAATTTAACAGCTTTGTAAGCTGTTGGATGGTATAAAAAAAATTTAGCAGCCGCTTTAGTGACCGAAAATGATTGACAGCACTAAGGTGAACAAAGTCTATGTGATTTATTAACCTGAGAACTGAGTGAACACTCAAGGGAAGGATACATTTGTTTTCAATAGGCTCAAAGGGTATCATTAGAAAAAAAAAATCCTAAAATCTACAGGAAAGGGATTTCTGATGGGATGGAATCCTAGAGTTGAATTACTCAAATAAAGGAGAATACAAGAGGCGCACTAATGATATTAAATCAGATTTACCATAGAAGTTTTATCACGGCCCTCATCGCTCTAGCGTACCCATTATTTTTAATGAATATCGGGACCATGCTAAATAGCACTGATATTACAAGTTGAAAGTTATGGGTTGTGCTCAAGCAAAAGCCTAAATAGCACTAGAGAAATTAACGCGACTTGAGAGGGTTAAAAAATAAATTCACAGAATACACTACAACAAATTTATTAAAATAAAGTATTACAGTTTGGTATACAGTATTATATATACAAAAATATATACATATAAAAAATATATATTTAAAAATAAAAATAATATTCTCTTCTTAGTGAAGAAAAATAGAAATGTAAAGTATTTCTAACACATCTGTGGCTTTAGTACAGTTGGTCTAGCGCAGTTTCGGGTTAGCCCATGAACAATAAATAGAAAAGGCTTTCTTTAGTGTGCCCCATAGAAGTCTATGAGGGAGTAAGCATGGTCGCGATATCCAAAGTCCTGAAGTTAGCTCATGAGCTAACTTATTACATTCAACATGTAATACCAGTGCTAACCTGACAGCACTATTTTTTTTTTTACCTTGCGTGCATTCATGAATTAGTCCGCCGCTTGTAATCTGGCCCATATACATATGGGCCAGTTTACAATCATAAAATAGTACAAAAGTTATCGGCACCAAATTACTCCCCAAAGAAAGTCTACTTGCATACATATATCTCAGTTGATATTGCCACCGGTAAAATCACTTATAAACCCGGTATAAGAAAGCTGACTTGGTACGCTCCTTCACCACTCACCTCCGCTTCAGGGATCAAGAAATAACGTGCTTGGTAGATACAGCCATACCTCTCAATACCTTCAGAGCTCTCCGACTATACGGTACCACTATCCGCTGATGCGTTCTTGGACGTGGACTGCAGATCACACTGCTCCGCTTAGTTCAGCTCCGTCTTCCAGATCTCGAGGTATCTCGGCGTCTGACGTCACAGGATCAATTCCCCCGGCATTCAGGTTCTCGCGAGAGGTGAGTGGGCTATGCTTCCAGGAAAAACGCCTTCACCTCCGTGCAATTCCTTCGTTTCAGTGATTCAAATAGCAAAAAGGGATCAAGGATGCACTGGTAGTCGATCAGACGTTTCAGAAAGATTTATTTGAAGAAAATTTTAAAAGTTCATAAATGGACAAAACTTTTTCTTAGACAAGTGTGAGGGGTTTGTTCCACCCCGAGGACTGCTTGCTGACACGTTTCGGCTCCACAAGCCGTAATCGTAGCTGCAATCACTTGCTCTAATGATCCTTAAGTACCATTTAGAGCCAGCTAATAGGTTAAAATCAGTTACACCCTTTTTTTTTTACCTGGGGCGGAACAAAGATTACCCTTAAAGTCTACATATAACATATATGGACACAATTAGACAATTTTTATATGTCCATATAAAGTATTAAGTATATATATTAGTATTAAGCCTTTATATGGACATATAAACATTGTCTAATTGTGTCCATATATGTTATATGTAGATTTTAAGGGTAACTGATTTTAACCTATTAGCTGGCTCTAAATGGTACTTAAGGATCATTAGAGCAAGTGACTGCAGCTACGATTACAGCCTGTGGAGCCGAAACGCGTCAGCAAGCAGTCCTTGGGGTGGAACAAACCCCTCACACTTGTCTAAGAAAAAGTTTTTTAAAACTTTCTTCAAATAAATCTTTCTGAAACATCTGATCGACTACAAGTGCATCCTTGATCCCTTTTTGCTATTTCAGTTTACAATCATACCATAAATGCATTTCAAACACTTAATTGAAATGTGTAATTAAACACAAAATTCTGACTCTGACATACAAGACTCTCAATAGCACTGCTCCCCCCTATAGCTCAGACATTGTCTCCAGATACTCTCCCTCCCATCCCCTTCACTCTGCTCATGACATACAAGACTCTCAATTGCACTGCTCCCCCTATAGCTCAGACATTGTCTCCAGATACTCTCCTTTTCATCCCCTTCGCTCTGCTCACGACCTCTTTCTCTCTTGTTACCTCACATTCCAATCTACAGGACTTCTCCCCTACTTTGCAGAACTCTCTGCCTCACTCCCCTAGTTTTGAAAGCTTCTAGCACTCCTTAAATACTCTATTGTTCTGTGATGCATACAACCTATACTAACCTTTCATGACCCCAGTTCCTCTCCGCCTTTGTTATCCCCTCAAACCCCCTTAGCATGTTGTAATGCTTGTGGGATACTCCTCTATCAGACCAAACTCGGCCAGTAGTCTTGTTATCCTGGCGTCGAGCCGGAATGATAGGGAATATCCCAGAGCAGAGAAAGTCAATGAGATGAGGAAGATGGCACTCACCACAGGCAGGACAGTTCCCAGCAGCAACAACAGAGCAGTCCAGGGATAAAGCACAAGAATGGTCAGGCAGGCAGGGATTGGCAACAGTAAATAATCCAGCAGATTAAGGGTTAAGACAGTTAGAGTAGTCAACAGACAGGCAGGTTTAGAAACAGTGATCAGTCCAACAGTTTAAGGGTTAAGGCAGGTAGAGTAGTCAGCAAACAGGAAGGTTCAGCAACATTGATCAGTCCAGCAGTTTAAGGGTTAAGGCAGGTAGAGTAGTCAGCAAACAGGCAGGTTCAGCAACAATGATCAGTCCAACAGTTTAAGGGTTAAGGCAGGTAGAGTAGTCAGTAAACAGGCAGGTTCAGCAACAATGGTATTTAGGTACATAGAACGATCTGTCACACCCAGGAGCACACAGAGTAACAACTATACTTGGGCAGTGTCATATCGTTAGTGCAGGATTTAAATAGGCGCAGGATTCACACCAGTGACCTCCTACTGGCATCAGGAGCGTGCAGCGATGATGTCAGCACCGCACACATCCTGAGCTGACACTGCCCCTGGCAATGAGCAGGAAAGAGACGCCTGAGCCGACACTGCCCCTGGCAATGAGCAGGAAGGAGACGCCATGCCCCTAGCAATGGCTAGAGCGGCACTGTGTGACAAAGCCCCCTCCTCAAGGGTTCCCTCTGGGAACCAGAGTTGACCTCAAAGGATGAGCAGTATGGAATTTGGAGACCAGAGATGGAGCATGCACATCACAGACAGGAACCCAGGAAGGATCTGCCAGGGAGTAACCCTTCCAATGTATCAGGTATTGCAGTTGTCTGCGCCTGTATCTGGAGTCCAGGATCTTAGCTACCTCGTATTCGGGGTCACCACGGACCAGGAGCGGAGGAGCTCGGAGCCGGGTATACCTATTCTTGATGTAAGTTTTAAGTAGAGAGATGTGGAAGACTGGATGTATGCATAGGGTTTTTGGCAAGGCCACTTTGTAGGCAACAGGAGACAGTCTTTTCAGGACCTTGTAAGGGCCGATAAACCTAGGCCCCAATTTGTGACAGGGTTAACGTAGACACATGTGCCGAGTAGATATCCAAACACGTTCACCCACTGGGATGGCATGTACAGAAGTCCTATGACTATCAGCAAACTTCTTATATCTAGAGACAGCTGAACGTAGCTGAGAGCGAATACATTGCCAATGAGTGGTGAGTCTCATGACGTGTTGGTCTGTGGCAGGGACCCCAGTGGAGTTGAAAGAGGGAACACATGAGGTTGATACCCTGCTGCGGCTTGAAATGGAGAACATCGAGAGAAGAGTGCCAATGAATGTTTCTTGCCAGCTCAGCTAGGGGTAGCAACTCAGACCAGTTGGTATGGCTAGCATTGACAAAGGCTCTATGGTAGGATTCAAGATCCTGGTTTGCTCTCTGTTAGTCCATTGGTCTGTGGATGGTAGCCAGAGGACAAGGAAACAGTGGTTCCAATCAATTTACAAAAGGTAGAGATAAACTGTGAACCTCTGTCGGAAACAATATTCACAGAAATGCCATGCAGTTGTACTACAAGCAAAAGAAAAAGGGATGATAACTCTTGAGCAGAAGGTAGTTTATTTAGTGGTACAAAGTGAGCCAGTCTAGAAACGCATTCCACCACAAACCAGATAACTGTATGGTGGTCAGAAGGAGGAAGATCCACAATGAAGTCCATTGTTATGTGTGTCCATTGTTGTTTGGGAATGGACAATGGATGGAGAAGCCAGGAGGCAAAGACCGGGGAGTCTTGTTGGCAGCACAAGTTGTGCAGGCTTTGACTAATCCTGAGCATCAGACTTGATAATAGGCCACCAAACATGTTGGGAAAGATGCTTGAAAGTCCTAGTCGAACCGGAATGTCCTGAGAGTTTGCTATCATGAGCCCAGGCTAGCACAGGGATACGTAGATTCAGGGGTACAAAGAGGATATCGGAGGACATGGGGGCTCCAGGAGGTTTACTAGACTGAGCACATTGAAATCTTTGCAGAAGGGTTGTATTGAGTTGAGCAACCACACAGGAGGGGGGTATGATATGTTCAATAGGAGCTTCTGAGGAATCACTTGAATGAGGTAACTGATGGGAAAGGGCATCCGCCTTCTTGTTCTTGGTCCCAGGAAGATAAGAGACCACAAAGTTAAAAAAGAAAAGAACAAGGCCCACCTGGCCTGTCGAGGATTGAGTCAATGAGCAAACTCTAGGTAAGTCAGATTCTTGTGGTCGGTGAGAATCTGAATAGGATTGGCGCTGCCCTCTAACCAATGACGCCATTCAGTCAAGGCCATCTTAATGTCTAAGAGTTCACGATTACCCACATCATAGTTCCTTTCAGCAGGAGTAAAGCGTTTAGAGAAAAAGGCTACAGGTTGTGACTTGGAAGTCAAAGCGTCCCTTTGGGTGAGAACTGCTCTAGCCCCTATCTCGGAGGCATCAACCTCTAAAGTGAACTATAGGTCAGGATCAGGATGGCGGAGCACAGGACCTGAACAGAAAGCCTTTTTCAGGCAAGAGAAGGCATTTTCGGCCTCAGGAGGCAAATGTTTACATTTTTTTCTGTTTTGTTTATTCAATGAGAGGAACTACTGTTTGAGAAAAGTTCTTTATAAACTTGCGGTAAGAGGTAGGTTGAGGCCATTCTAGTACCGCGGTGAGTTTAGCAGGATCCATGGCAAAACCCTCCTTCGAGATGACATAACCAAGGAATTGGATTTGCACTTGATCAAACTCACACTTTTCTAGCTTGGAATCTCTGAGGCGAAGAAGCGTTTATCTCTGAGGCGAAGAAGCACCTGTCTCATGTACCTATGATGCTCCTCAGTGGAAGAGAAAACAAGGATATCATCCAGATAAACGATGACAGTTTTCTCTTCCACTGCTCCTCAGTGGAAGAGAAAACAAGGATATCATCCAGATAAACGATGACAGTGCGGTTGAGGAGGTCACGGAAGACATCGTTGACAAATGCCTACAAGACTGCAGGGGTGTTACACAGCCCAAAGGGCATTACAAGGTATTCATAATGCCCAGATCTTGTGTTAAAGGCGGTCTTCCATTCGTGGCCTGGAGAGATGCGAATCAGATTATATGCCCCCCGTAAGTCCAGTTTCATGAAAAAGCGAGCAACCTGGAGTTAGTCATACAGTTTGGTAATCAATGGTATGGGATAGTGATTCTTGGTGGTAATGTTGTTCAAGGCCCTGTAGTCAATGCAGGGTCTGAGCCCACCTTCCTTCTTACTGACCAAAAAGAAGCCGGCCCCAGCAGGAGAGGAGGAAGGATGAATGAAACCTTTAGCTAGGTTCTCTTGTATATACTCCTCCATGGATTTGGTTTCAGCCTTGGATAGTGGATAAATCCTCCCTTTAGGAAGTGGGGCTCCAGGAAAGAGGTTGATCTTGCAGTCATAAGGATGGTGGCAGCAAGTCGGCTGCTTTTTTCTCAAACACATCTACAAAGTCTGTGTATACTGAAGGAAGGTTTGAAGGAGTCTGTATAGTGGGCAGAGTAATGACTTTAGCAAGGCAGGAGTGGAAACAGGAGGTACCCCAGGAGGCCAGTTGTCCCTTAGTCCAGTCAAACTGTGGATTGTGTACCCGAAGCTAAGGCAGACTAAGGATAACAGACTGTGCTGGGGAATGAATGACCTCAAACTGCAGCTATTCAGTGTGGTGGACTCCCACAGTCAGGGACAGGGGTGCTAACTCAAAATGGATCACGCCTGAACCAAGGGGGGTGCCATCCAGGGTAGATATTTTGAGACAATGTATTTTCAGCAGAAGAGGCAAACCAGCTTGAATCATGAAACGGTGATCCAGGAAGCTGCCCCTGAATTAATGAAGGCTTGAGTGTGGACAGTATTCTAAAGGAAGGTAAGGGTAACAGGTACCAGGATCCAAGAGGAGTGAGGGGATTTAGTTGAGACCATGCTTACAGGTACCCCAGTGTTATCCTCTAAGCATTAGCTTTTCCCGGCTGAACGTCACAGTCCTTTAGTTGGTGGGTGTTAGATCCGCAATAAAAATATTGAAAGTAAAATAGAGATACACAACAGGCAAAACACAATAGAGATTTAGGCCAAGAAGGTATCTATAAGAGGCGCCAATATTAATTACTAAATGTATTTAGTGATCAAATATATATGCATAGATAAACCAACGCATATGTATGTAAAAGGTTAGTGATATAAACTACCTTAAACAGATGTATGACAGGTGTGTCAAAAATCTAGAAAGGACTCTATGCAGTTTAAGGAATATGATGACAGGTATGTCAATGCAACAAAATATTCAGAAATAGCAGAAACAAATATACAGACTATTACAATGATACAAAAGCCCATATATAATGGTAATATAAAATAGTGTCCTATAGCGTTGGACTTATCCAATAACAGAAAATTCCACGGTTTCAGGAAGCTCCTCTAGTGTGTCACGCCACGACACAAGGAAGATAGGTCTAAAATACAAAAGGTAGAGGGCGCCACATAGTGCAAATCAGGCAGGTAACCAAATGATACAAATATAGGTGAAAATCTACTCACGTTGAGGAAAGCACAATTGTGCAATATGGGCAGACCGGAACCAATGAGTCATCCAGCAGACACCTAGGCACACTTGGAGATGAAGGTATCCTCGTCCCACCCAGAGGGAGTCCAGAGATATTCCTTATTGTCCCAGGGAATGTCAGACAGTGGTCAGTGATAAAAATCAACTCTCATTGAGGCGCAATGGCAACAGCCAAAGGAGTAAGCAGCAGCGAGAGAATGGATAATAAGAATTTATTTAAAAAGTTAAAACAATGGCAACGCTTTCCTCCGCATCACAGCACGGTTTCATCAGGCTATATAAACATTCTCACAGCTGCAAAACTTATACCTAATAATGTCCAATAGGCAACCAGAATGATAACACACCCACAGAATGCATAATTGTCATAAACAAAAAAAAGTCCCAGTAATTGCAAGATCTGTATAATCTTCCAGATAACAGAATGATATCTATCATAATAATATTTAAAGCAACTCTATTTGTAAAGGCGCTATTCATCTCAAATGAAGGGAGTGGTTATAGTCGATAGTTTCGTCATCACAATGAAAGCCCAATCAAGTGGAGGGGCGTGACTGAAGTGGTTATGTATGTCAAACATTAGTATACATTACCACTAAACATCAGGACCGATGCAGAACAGTGTGACTAATGATATACCTAGATCTTCTGCAATTTATGAGAGGATAAAAAGGAAATGAATGTATAGTGAATCTACGATGATTAATCATATGTGGTCATATTTCATAAGTGAATATAAGTGCGATCATGTCAGAAATATTGGGCCCAAAAAGGAAAGAAAAGGGGAGGGGGGCGTGACTATAGCATGAAAGTGATAGGGTAGCGTCACTCCACTACTGCTAAACAGCACAGCTAATATGGAATGAGTGGACTATGATCAGCCCAGATCTTCTAAATTTATGGGTAAAAATATAGAGAAATTAATCTACTATAATGTATCTACAATGATAGATCATATACAATCGTATTTCATAAGTAAATCTAATTAAATATAAGTGCGATTGTGACAAAAATATCATACCCAGAAATGTAGGAGGGGGCGTGACTATAGCATGGGAGTGATAGGTCAGCGTCATCGTGAATAGGGAACAATAACAATGTCACCCACAAGACCCCACATAGACTACCGCTACATATATAGAATTTGTTAATCAATAAGCGCAGATATAAGGAACACCACACTAGCACTCCTATTACACATTATTTATGATCTTATATCACATTCCCTATTCCAGTTCTGCTGGTGTTTTTAGGCTCATCACTCCTCTTGTTTTTCTATCGGGTCTTCATGTTGCTTTACTAAATCATTTATGGTTCATAATAATTTCCTTATGTGTCTCTTTGCACGTTAGTGGTTGCGATACATATGACGTATGGTATACGTCTTTTTAATTATACACCTTCTATTGCACCTTTCTCACCCTTTAATTGGTGCACCTATTGATTAACAAATTCTATATATTTAGCGGTAGTCTATGTGGGGTCTTGTGGGAGGCATTGTTATTGTTCCCTATTCACGATATGATTTGCACTTGCATTTTGATGACGCTGACCTATCACTCCCATGCTATAGTTATGCCCCCCTCCCCCATTTCTGGGTATGATATTTTTGTCAAGATTGCACTTATATTTAATTAGATTTACTTATGAAATAAAATTGTATATGATCTATCATTGTAGATACATTATAGTAGATTCATTTCTCTATATTTTTATCCATAAAATTAAAAAAATCTGGGCTGATCACAGTCCCCTCGTTCCATATTAGCTGTGTTGTTTAGCAGTAGTGGAGTGACGCTACCCTATCACTTTCACGCTATAGTCAGACCCCCCCTCCCCTTTTCTTTTCTTTCCTTTTTGGGCCCAATATTTCTGACACAATCGCATTCACTTATGAAATATGACCACATATGATTAATCATCGTAGATACACTATACATTCATTTTCTTTTTATCCTCTCATAAATTGCAGAAAATCTAGGTATATCATTAGTCACACTGTTCTGCATCGGTCCTGATGTTTAGTGGTAATGTATACTAATGTTTGACATACATAACCACTTCAGTCACGCCCCTCCACTTGATTGGGCTTTCATTGTGATGACGAAACTATCGACTATAACCACTTCCTTCATTTGAGATGAATAGCGCCTTTACTAATAGAGTTGCTTTAAATATTATTATGATAGATATCATTCTGTTATCTTGAAGATTATACAGATCTTGCAATTACTGGGACTTCTCCTTTAAATGAATAAAAATAATATATATATGTTATATTTTTGTTTATGACAATTATGCATTCTGTGGGTGTATTATCATTCTGGTTGCCTATTGGACGTCATTAGGTATACGTTTTGCAGCTGTGAGAAAATGCGTTGCCATTGTTTTAACTTTTTAAATACATTTTTATTATCCATTCTCTCGCTGCTGCTTACTCCTTTGGCTGTTATCTCTTGCCATTGCACCTCAATGAGAGTTGATTTCCATCACTGACCACTGTCTGACATTCCCTGGGACAATAAGGAATATCTCTGGACTCCCTTCTTTGTGGGACAAGAATACCTTCATCTCCAAGTGTGCCTAGATGTCTGCCGGACGACTCATTGGTTCCGGTCTGCCCATATTGCACAATTGTGCTTTCCAGAATGTGAGTAGGTTTTCACCTATATTTGTATCATTTGTTTACCTGCCTGATTGCCCTATGTGGCACCCTCTACCTTTTGTATTTTAGACACAATCAGCTAGATTTAGAGTTTGGCGTTAGCCGTCAAAACCAGCGTTAGAGGCTCCTAACGCTGGTTTTGGGCTACCGCTGGTATTTAGAGTCAGTCAGGAAAGGGTCTAACGCTCTTTTTGCAGCCGCGACTTTTCCATACCGCAGATCCCCCTACGCCATTTGCGTATCCTATCTTTTCAATGGGATCTTTCTAACGAAGGTATTTAGAGTCTTGGCTGAAGTGAGCGTTAGAAATCTAACGACAAGACTCCAGCCGCAGAAAAAAGTCAGGAGTTAAGAGCTTTCTGGGCTAACGCCGGTACATAAAGCTCTTAATTACTGTGCTCTAAAGTACACTAACACCCATAAACTACCTATGTACCCCTAAACCGAGGTCCCCCCACATCGCCGCCACTCTATTACATTTTTTGAACCCCTAATCTGCCGACCGCACACTGCCGCCACCTACATTATCCCTATGTACCCCTAATCTGCTGCCCCTAACACCGCCGACCTCTATATTATATTTATTAACCCCTAATCTGCCGCCCCCAAGTCACTGCCACCTACCTACAATTATTAACCCCTAATCTGCCGACAGGACCTCACCGCTACTCTAATAAATGTATTAACCCCTAAAGCTAAGTCTAACCCTAACACCCCCCTAAGTTAAATATAATTTAAATCTAACGAAATAAATTAACTCTTATTAAATAAATTATTCCTATTTAAAGCTAAATACTTACCTGTAAAATAAATCCTAATATAGCTACAATATAAATAATAATTATATTGTAGCTATTTTAGGATTTATATTTATTTTACAGGCAACTTTGTATTTATTTTAACCAGGTACAATAGCTATTAAATAGTTAATAACTATTTAATAGCTACCAAGTTAAAATAATTACAAAATTACCTGTAAAATAAATCCTAACCTAAGTTACAATTAAACCTAACACTACATTATCAATAAATTAATTAAATAAAATACCTACAATTATCTACAATTAAACCTAACACTACACTATCAATAAATTAATTAAATACAATACCTACAAATAAATACAATTAAATAAACTAACTAAAGTACAAAAAATAAAAAAGAACTGTTACAAAAAATAAAACAATATTTACAAACATTAGAAAAATATTACAACAATTTTAAGCTAATTACACCTACTCTAAGCCCCCTAATAAAATAACAAAGCCCCCCAAAATAAAAAATGCCCTACCCTATTCTAAAATAGAAAAAAATCTTTTACCTTAACAGCCCTTAAAAGGGCTTTTTGCGGGGCATGCCCCAAAGAATTCAGCTCTTTTGCCTGGAAAAAAAAAATACAATACCCCCCCCAACATTACAACCCACCACCCACATACCCCTAATCTAACCCAAACCCCCCTTAAATAAATAAACCTAACACTAAGCCCCTGAAGATCTTCCTACCTTATCTTCACCACGCCGGGTATCACCGATCGGTCCAGGCTCCGATGTCTTGATCCAAGCCCAAGCGGGGGCTGAAGACGTCCATCCTCCGGCTGAAGTCTTGATCGAAGCGGCGGCTGAAAAAGTCCATCATCGGGCAGAAGTCTTCATCCTATCCGGGCAGAAGAGGAGATCTGGACCAGTAGACATCTTCATCCAAGCGGCATCTTCTATCTTCTTCCATTCGATGACGAGAGGCTCCATCTTCAAGACCTCCGGCGCGGATCCATCCTCTTCTTCCGACGTCCTAAAACAGAATGAAGGTTCCTTTAAGGGACGTCATCCAAGATGGCGTCCCTCGAATTCCGATTGGCTGATAGGATTCTATCAGCCAATCGGAATTAAGGTAGGAAAATTCTGATTGGCTGATGGAATCAGCCAATCAGATTCAAGTTCAATCCGATTGGCTGATCCAATCAGCAAATCAGATTGAGCTTGCA
This sequence comes from Bombina bombina, assembly GCF_027579735.1. Classification (NCBI taxonomy): domain Eukaryota; kingdom Metazoa; phylum Chordata; class Amphibia; order Anura; family Bombinatoridae; genus Bombina; species Bombina bombina. Next base: position 567,047,871 of record NC_069505.1, on the reverse strand, counting down.
TTCTATTGGCTGATCGGAACAGCCAATAGAATGAAAGCTCAATCTGATTGGCTGATTGGATCAGCCAATCAGATTGAACTTGAATCTGATTGGCTGATTCCATTAGCCAATCAGAATTTTCCTACCTTAATTCCGATTGGCTGATAGAATCCTATCAGCCAATCGGAATTCGAGGGACGCCATCTTGGAGGATGGATCCGCGACGAAGGTCTTGAAGATGGAGCCGCTCGTCATCGGATGGAAGAAGATAGAAGATGCCGCTTGGATGAAGATGTCTACCGGTCAGGATCTCCTCTTCTGCCCGGATAGGATGAAGACTTCTGCCCGATGATGGACTTTTTCAGCCGCCGCTTGGGCTTGGATCAAGACATCGGAGCCTGGACCGATCGGTGATACCCGGCGTGGTGAAGATAAGGTAGGAAGATCTTCAGGGGCTTAGTGTTAGGTTTATTTAAGGGGGGTTTGGGTTAGAGTAGGGGTATGTGGGTGGTGGGTTGTAATGTTGGGGGGGGGTATTGTATATTTTTTTTTCCAGGCAAAAGAGCTGAGTTCTTTGGGGCATGCCCCGCAAAAGGCCCTTTTAAGGGCTGGTAAGGTAAAAGAGCTTTTCTATTTTAATTTTAGAATAGGGTAGGGCATTTTTTTTATTTTGGGGGGCTTTGTTATTTTATTAGGGGGCTTAGAGTAGGTGCAATTAGCTTAAAATTGTTGTAATATTTTTCTAATGTTTGTAAATATTTTTTTTATTTTTTGTAACAGTTCTTTTTTATTTTTTGTACTTTAGTTAGTTTATTTAATTGTATTTATTTATAGGTATTGTATTTAATTAATTTATTGATAGTGTAGTGTTAGGTTTAATTGTAGATAATTGTAGGTATTTTATTTAATTAATTTATTGATAGTGTAGTGTTAGGTTTAATTGTAACTTAGGTTAGGATTTATTTTACAGGTAATTTTGTAATTATTTTAACTAGGTAGCTATTAAATAGTTATTAACTATTTAATAGCTATTGTACCTGGTTAAAATAAATACAAAGTTGCCTGTAAAATAAATATTAATCCTAAAATAGCTACAATATAATTATAATTTATATTGTAGCTATGTTAGGGTTTATTTTACAGGTAAGTATTTAGCTTTAAATAGGAACAATTTATTTAGTTAGATTTAAATTATATTTAATTTAGGGGGGTGTTAGGGTTAGGGTTAGACTTAGCTTTAGGGGTTAATACATTTATTAGAGTAGCGGCGGGGTCCGGTCGGCAGATTAGGGGTTAATAATTGTAGGTAGGTGGAGGCGACGTTGGGGGCGGCAGATTAGGGATTAATAAATATAATATAGGGGTCGGCGGTGTTAGGGGCAGCAGATTAGGGGTACATAGGGATAATGTAGGTGGCGGCGGTGTACGGAGCGGCAGATTAGGGGTTAAAAAAAATATGCAGGGGTCAGCGATAGTGGGGGCGGCAGATTAGGGGTTAATAAGTGTAAGGTTAGGGGTGTTTAGACTCGGGGTTCATGTTAGGGTGTTAGGTGCAGACTTAGGAAGTGTTTTCCCATAGGAATCAATAGGGCTGCGTTAGGAGCTGAACGCTGCTTTTTTGCAGGTGTTAGTTTTTTTTTCAGCTCAAACTGCCCCATTGTTTCCTATGGGGGAATCGTGCACGAGCACGTTTTTGAAGCTGGCCGCGTCCGTAAGCACCGCTGGTATTGAGAGTTGCAGTGGCGGTAAATTATGCTCTACGCTCCTTTTTTGGAGCCTAACGCAGCCATTCTGTGAACTCTAAATACCAGCGGTATTTAAAAGGTGCGGGGAAAAAAAGCCAGCGTTAGCTACGCGGGTCGTTACCGACAAAACTCTAAATCTAGCCGAATAAAAATATAGTCTCAGTCGCCTTCTTCTTTTCCTTTCAGACTCTAAGGGTTTGAAGGAGGAGAGATCCATGGGTTCCTCTACTGAGGTAACTGGAGCTGCTGAAGGGGTAGCGGATGCTGCCGAAATGGGGCGAATAGGAGGATGGGAAGGGAGGATCCTCCTTGTTCGGTCTCTCTCGGCTTGCCTTTCCTGAATGCGAGAGTCCAGATTGATATAGAGCACTATAAATTCATCCAAAGAAGAATGAATGTCATGATAAGTGAGTTCATCTTTGATGCGTTATGGAAACCCCTCCTAAAGGCTGACTTGAGAGCACTGCCATCCCAAGTGGTTTCAAGTGCCAAGGTGTGGAACTCAACGGCAAATTGTGCCACAGTTTTATTACCCTGGCAGAGATCCAGGAGAGAATATTCCGCAGCAGAGGTATGGCCAGAAGTCCCAAACACAGAAGACAAAGCAGAAATGAACTCATCAGCATCATGCAGGAGTGTAGAGTTCTGTTCCAAAAGAGGAGAGACCCAGGCTAGGGCCTTGTCCTTTAGCAAGGAAATGATAAAGGTCACCCTTGACTGATGAGACAGAAAGGTGTAAGGATCATTGCGGAAGTGCTGCCTCCATTGGTTTAGAAAGCCCCTCAGTAGTACCTTCATACTTGTCAGGCAAGGGTATCCGGGGTATACTTCCAGAAGCAGAGGAAGAAGTCACAGTACTGGAAGTAGGGGCTGGTGGTGTAGCAACAGGAACGGCATCCCTCGCTGCAATTAGTAAGGAGAGCTGAGCGGTAATAGCCTCTAGCTTGGAATCCATATTCTGCAACTGTTTGGTATGGGTTCCCAACATCTGTTCATGAAGATAAATAGCTTGTGCCACCTTATCTGGCTGTATGGCCCAAGTGAAATGTAATGCTCGTGGGATACTCCTCTATCAGTCCGAACTCAGCCAGTAGTCTTGTTATCCCGGCGTCGAGTCAGAATGATAGGGAATATCCCAGAGCAGAGAAAGTCAATGAGATGAGGAAGATGGCACTCAACACAGGCAGGACAGTTCCCCGCGGAAACAGCAGAGCAGTCCAGGGATAAAGCACAAGAATGGTCAGGCAGGCAGGGATTGGCAACAGTAAATAATCCAGCAGATTAAGGGTTAAGACAGGTAGGGTAGTCAGCAGACAGGCAGGTTCAGCAACAGTGATCAGTCCAACAGTTTAAATGTTAAGGCAGGTAGAGTAGTCAGCAAACAGGCAGGTTCAGCAACAATGATCAGCCCAGCAGTTTAAGGGTTAAGGCAGGTAGAGTAGTCAGTAAACAGGCAGGTTCAGCAACAATGGTATTTAGGTACATAGAACTATTTGTCACACCCAGGAGCACACAGAGTAACACCTATACTTGGGCAGTGACAGATCGTTAGTGCAGGATTTAAATAGGCGCAGGATTCATGCCAGTGACCTCCTACCGACATCAGGAGCAAGCGGCATCAGCGCCGCATGCATCCTGAGCCGACACTGCCCCTGGCAACGAGCAGGAAAGAGACGCCTTAGCCGACACTGCCCCTGGCAACGAGCAGGAAGGAAACGCCGCACCCCTAGCAATGGCTAGAGCGGTGAGGCATGACACATGTAAGCCAATGAGCCCAGCTGTTTGTAGTCACCTTCATAAGAGCTGACTACAACATTGCAACTTTTCTCAGGGCCCTCTACGCACTTGTTCCCTATAAATGTTACCTTCATATCATGATAATGTTTATAACGCTACAGAATCTGTTGATGCTTTACAAATAACTGCTAATAATTTTATCAAAGGGATTTCAAACAGATTGAAATAGGATAAAATTTGAAATCCATGGGAGGCACATTCCATGGTTATTTCTAAAGGACTGTAAATTTGAAATAGCCCAAATTATATTTAAATGTCATGAATTTACTGTTATTACTTTATTATAAATATTTGGATTAGGAACCTAAAATAAGCTCTTCTTGAAACAGAACCGTTTAAATCAGTTCTCATATTTTCACTTTTCTTGTCCTATTTAATTTTCTAAACAGAACCCAAGGGGAGCAACACAGGCAGCATATTGATTGGTATAATTGTTGCTGTTGTCATTCTGGTTATCATTGCTGTTGTTGGAATATATAGATACAGGAATGCAGGTGAGTTAGAAATTAAAAAATTAATGAACGTTTTATTGATATTTTATCTACATGCATGTTATGCAGATGCACAAAATAACTTTTATTACTTTTCTCTGTCGCTCATAGACAACATTACTTTTTATTGTCTACAACCTCTCTATATAACATTTCCTATTGTTCCTCTCTATAACTCCCCTATTGATTCTCAAATTGCTCACATAATTCTCCTTTGTTCTCCACCTATTGCTTCATGTAACCTCTTCATGCTACAGTTCCAAATAATGTTGCCTTATGGCTCCTCTTATTGTTGTTAGGACAGTAATAAATTCTGTCTAGGGAAGAACCCAGATACTGAGAAGTGGCTAGATAGTAAATGGTAACACTTCCCCAAAACAATGAGTAAAACCCAGAACTTGACTCTATATAGGTAGTGAAGGATAGTAAAAGGATACCGTAGAGTAGTTGGACAGGCTGGGTCATCATGCCACAGTCAAATATGGTAGAATCCACCAAGCAGGGAGTAGTCAGAACCAGCAGAGACCAGAAATCCAGGTGGACAAAAGTGGTACGAAATCTTCAGGCAAAAGAGTAGTCAGTAGCAGGCTTAGGTCCGAATCCAGGTGGACAAGAGAGGTGACTAATCATCATGCCACAGAGAGGTCAAACACCATCCAAAAGGTGAGAGGGAGGTGAAAGGCAATGGAAAATCCAATGAACAAGCAAAGTTGGCAATACAATATCAAACAGTAGATACAATTTCACCAATGTCTTCAGTGATCAAAGGTGGACAAGTATCCTGTTTGGGAACTTTTCCACCCATACCTTCTTAAATATATGTCATAATTTATTCTATTTACTCCTCTTATTCCACCATAAAACAGCTCCATATATTTTGCCATACCACTGTCTAAAACCACTCCAGAGTTTTACTTCTATTGTTCAATGAAGAATATCTCCCTATAGATCTTCATGTTGTTCCATAAATCCTCTTCCCATATTTCCTTCTTTTGGTCCATACAACATATCATTTTAACCTCTGTTGTTCTATATAACCTCTCCCTATAACTCCTTCTATTACTCCATAAAACCTCTCACTTTAACTCCTCTTATTGCAATGAATAACTACTCCCTATAACTCCTACTATTGCACCATATAACCTCTCACTATAATTCCTCCTATTGCACCATATAACCTTTCCCTATAACTCCTCCTATTGCATCATATACCCTCTCCCTATAACTCCTCCTATTACACCATATAACCATCCATATAACTCCTCCTATTAAACCATATAACCTCTCCCTATAACTCCTCGTGTTGCACCATATAACCTCTCCCTGCAACTCCTCCTTTTGTCCTATATAACCCTCCCTATAACTCCTCCTATTGCACCATATAAATTCTGCCTATAACTCCTCCTATTGCATCATATAACCTCTCCCTGCAACTCCTCCTTTTGCACTATATAACCCTCCCTATAACTCCTCCTATTGCACCATATAACCTCTCCCTATAACTGCTGCTATTGAACTGTATAACCTCTCCCTATAATTCCTGCTATTGAACCATATAACCATCCTTATAACTCCACCTATTGCACCATATGACTTCTGCCAATAACTCCTCCTATTACACTATATAACCTCTCCCTATAACTCCTCCTATTACACCATATAACCATCCTTATAACTCTTCCTATTGCACTGTATAACCTATCCCAATTACTCCTCCTATTGCACAATATAACCTCTCTCTATAACTCCTCCTATTGCACCATATAACCTCTCATAACTCCTCCTATTGCACCATATAACCTCTCCTTATAACTCCTCCTATTGTACCATATAACCTCTCTCTATAACTCCTGCTATTGAACCATATGACCGCTCCCAATAACTCCTCCTATTGCACCATATAAACTCTCCTTATGGGGCGGAGCCAGCTGCCGAGAGGTATGGCTGCACTTTAAGTGAGCTCCAGGAGCCGATGCCCGTAACCATCAAACCATAGGACAATTTAAAGACTGCAGTCAGCAAACTACCTCCGCTCACAACTGGAAAGGTCACTAGACCCAGAGGACAAGGCAATAGTTGCCGACATCTGCAATTTAAATCCGCTCCGTGTTGAGGTCTGTACCACGGCCGCCATCTTTAAGCCTGATGTAGGTGACATGGACACTGGCCTGCCTGAGAAGCTGCCTTATGCATCATAGACCAGCTAGGGAACGTTGCCACCTGTTCTTTCAGCCTCACTCGATCCCCTGACTTTACAGGTTGGTACTTTAATTGCCAAGAAAATGCTGGACATGCACTGCGCAGGATAATAACAGCTGTTATAGGACATACTACCTACCGGACCATAAAGGGACATGAAAAGGGTATAGTTGCCCCTATAATCAATAAGCCACACTTGCAATGTTATTCTACCACATATGAGACCCTTGGTTCTGGCAAACACTTAAATGCATCCATTGTGATGCCATACCTATTACTTGCTGTGCAGATGTAGGCCTAGATTTGGAGTTTGGCGGTAAAAGGGCTGTTAACGCTCCGCGGGCTTTTTTCTGGCCGCACCATAAATTTAACTCTGGTATCGAGAGTTCAAACAAATGCTGCGTTAGGCTCCAAAAAAGGAGCGTAGAGCATTTTTACCGCAAATGCAACTCTCGATACCAGAGTTGCTTACGGACGCGGCCGGCCTCAAAAACGTGCTCGTGCACGATTCCCCCATAGGAAACAATGGGGCTGTTTGAGCTGAAAAAAAACCTAACACCTGCAAAAAAGCAGCGTTCAGCTCCTAACGCAGCCCCATTGTTTCCTATGGGGAAACACTTCCTACGTCTGCACCTAACACCCTAACATGTACCCCGAGTCTAAACACCCCTAACCTTACACTTATTAACCCCTAATCTGCCGCCCCCCGCTATCGCTGACACCTGCATATTTTTTTAAACCCCTAATCTGCCGCTCCGTAAACCGCCGCAACCTACGTTATCCCTATGTACCCCTAATCTGCTGCCCTAACATCGCCGACCCCTATATTATATTTATTAACCCCTAATCTGCCCCCCTCAACGTCGCCGACACCTGCCTACACTTATTAACCCCTAATCTGCCGAGCGGACCTGAGCGCTACTATAATAAAGTTATTAACCCCTAATCCGCCTCACTAACCCTATCATAAATAGTATTAACCCCTAATCTGCCCTCCCTAACATCGCCGACACCTACCTTCAATTATTAACCCCTAATCTTCCGATCGGAGCTCACCGCTATTCTAATAAATGGATTAACCCTTAAAGCTAAGTCTAACCCTAACACTAACACCCCCCTAAGTTAAATATAATTTTTATCTAACGAAATTAATTAACTCTTATTAAATAAATGATTACTATTTAAAGCTAAATACTTACCTGTAAAATAAACCCTAATATAGCTACAATATAAATTTTAATTATATTGTATCTATTTTAGGATTAATATTTATTTTACAGGCAACTTTGTAATTATTTTAACCAGGTACAATAGCTATTAAATAGTTAAGAACTATTTAATAGTTACCTAGTTAAAATAATAACAAAATTACCTGTAAAATAAATCCTAACCTAAGATATAATTAAACCTAACACTACCCTATCAATAAAATAATTAAATAAACTACCTACAATTACCTACAATTAACCTAACACTACACTATCAATAAATTAATTAAACACAATTCCTACAAATAAATACAATTAAATAAACTAGCTAAAGTACAAAAAATAAAAAAGAACTAAGTTACAGAAAATAAAAAAATATTTACAAACATAAGAAAAATATTACAACAATTTTAAACTAATTACACCTACTCTAAGCCCCCTAATAAAATAACAAAGCCCCCCAAAATAAAAAATTCCCTACCCTATTCTAAATTAAAAAAGTTACAAGCTCTTTTACCTTACCAGCCCTGAACAGGGCCCTTTGCGGGGCATGCCCCAAGAAGTTCAGCTCTTTTGCCTGTAAAAAAAAACATACAATACCCCCCCCCAACATTACAACCCACCACCCACATACCCCTAATCTAACCCAAACCCCCCTTAAATAAACCTAACACTAAGCCCCTGAAGATCTTCCTACCTTGTCTTCACCATCCAGGTATCACCGATCCGTCCTGGCTCCAAGATCTTCATCCAACCCAAGCGGGGGTTGGCGATCCATAATCCGGTGCTGAAGAGGTCCTGAAGAGGCTCCAAAGTCTTCCTCCTATCCGGCAAGAAGAGGACATCCGGACCGGCAAACATCTTCTCCAAGCGGCATCTTCGATCTTCTTCCATCCGGAGCGAAGCGGCAGGATCCTGAAGACCTCCAGCGCGGAACATCCATCCGGACCGACGACTGAACGACGAATGACTGTTCCTTTAAGGGACGTCATCCAAGATGGCGTCCCTCGAATTCCGATTGGCTGATAGGATTCTATCAGCCAATCGGAATTAAGGTAGGAATTTTCTGATTGGCTGATGGAATCAGCCAATCAGAATCAAGTTCAATCCGATTGGCTGATCCAATCAGCCAATCAGATTGAGCTCGCATTCTATTGGCTGTTCCGCCGACACCTACCTTCAATTATTAACCCCTAATCTTCCGATCGGAGCTCACCGCTATTCTAATAAATGGATTAACCCTTAAAGCTAAGTCTAACCCTAACACTAACACCCCCCTAAGTTAAATATAATTTTTATCTAACGAAATTAATTAACTCTTATTAAATAAATGATTACTATTTAAAGCTAAATACTTACCTGTAAAATAAACCCTAATATAGCTACAATATACATTTTAATTATATTGTATCTATTTTAGGATTAATATTTATTTTACAGGCAACTTTGTAATTATTTTAACCAGGTACAATAGCTATTAAATAGTTAAGAACTATTTAATAGTTACCTAGTTAAAATAATAACAAAATTACCTGTAAAATAAATCCTAACCTAAGATATAATTAAACCTAACACTACCCTATCAATAAAATAATTAAATAAACTACCTACAATTACCTACAATTAACCTAACACTACACTATCAATAAATTAATTAAACACAATTCCTACAAATAAATACAATTAAATAAACTAGCTAAAGTACAAAAAATAAAAAAGAACTAAGTTACAGAAAATAAAAAAATATTTACAAACATAAGAAAAATATTACAACAATTTTAAACTAATTACACCTACTCTAAGCCCCCTAATAAAATAACAAAGCCCCCCAAAATAAAAAATTCCCTACCCTATTCTAAATTAAAAAAGTTACAAGCTCTTTTACCTTACCAGCCCTGAACAGGGCCCTTTGCGGGGCATGCCCCAAGAAGTTCAGCTCTTTTGCCTGTAAAAAAAAACATACAATACCCCCCCCCCCAACATTACAACCCACCACCCACATACCCCTAATCTAACCCAAACCCCCCTTAAATAAACCTAACACTAAGCCCCTGAAGATCTTCCTACCTTGTCTTCACCATCCAGGTATCACCGATCCGTCCTGGCTCCAAGATCTTCATCCAACCCAAGCGGGGGTTGGCGATCCATAATCCGGTGCTGAAGAGGTCCTGAAGAGGCTCCAAAGTCTTCCTCCTATCCGGCAAGAAGAGGACATCCGGACCGGCAAACATCTTCTCCAAGCGGCATCTTCGATCTTCTTCCATCCGGAGCGAAGCGGCAGGATCCTGAAGACCTCCAGCGCGGAACATCCATCCGGACCGACGACTGAACGACGAATGACTGTTCCTTTAAGGGACGTCATCCAAGATGGCGTCCCTCGAATTCCGATTGGCTGATAGGATTCTATCAGCCAATCGGAATTAAGGTAGGAATTTTCTGATTGGCTGATGGAATCAGCCAATCAGAATCAAGTTCAATCCGATTGGCTGATCCAATCAGCCAATCAGATTGAGCTCGCATTCTATTGGCTGTTCCGATCAGCCAATAGAATGCGAGCTCAATCTGATTGGCTGATTGGATCGGCCAATCGGATTGAACTAGATTCTGATTGGCTGATTCCATCAGCCAATCAGAAAATTCCTACCTTAATTCCGATTGGCTGATAGAATCCTATCAGCCAATCGGAATTCGAGGGACGCCATCTTGGATGACGTCCCTTAAAGGAACAGTCATTCGTCGTTCAGTCGTCGGTCCGGATGGATGTTCCGCGCTGGAGGTCTTCAGGATCCTGCCGCTTCGCTCCGGATGGAAGAAGATCGAAGATGCCGCTTGGAGAAGATGTTTGCCGGTCCGGATGTCCTCTTCTTGCCGGATAGGAGGAAGACTTTGGAGCCTCTTCAGGACCTCTTCAGCACCGGATTATGGATCGCCAACCCCCGCTTGGGTTGGATGAAGATCTTGGAGCCAGGACGGATCGGTGATACCTGGATGGTGAAGACAAGGTAGGAAGATCTTCAGGGGCTTAGTGTTAGGTTTATTTAAGGGGGGTTTGGGTTAGATTAGGGGTATGTGGGTGGTGGGTTGTAATGTTGGGGGGGGGGTATTGTATGTTTTTTTTTACAGGCAAAAGAGCTGAACTTCTTGGGGCATGCCCCGCAAAGGGCCCTGTTCAGGGCTGGTAAGGTAAAAGAGCTTGTAACTTTTTTAATTTAGAATAGGGTAGGGAATTTTTTATTTTGGGGGGCTTTGTTATTTTATTAGGGGGCTTAGAGTAGGTGTAATTAGTTTAAAATTGTTGTAATATTTTTCTTATGTTTGTAAATATTTTTTTATTTTCTGTAACTTAGTTCTTTTTTATTTTTTGTACTTTAGCTAGTTTATTTAATTGTATTTATTTGTAGGAATTGTGTTTAATTAATTTATTGATAGTGTAGTGTTAGGTTAATTGTAGGTAATTGTAGGTAGTTTATTTAATTATTTTATTGATAGGGTAGTATTAGGTTTAATTATATCTTAGGTTAGGATTTATTTTACAGGTAAATTTGTTATTATTTTAACTAGGTAACTATTAAATAGTTATTAACTATTTAATAGCTATTGTACCTGGTTAAAATAATTACAAAGTTGCCTGTAAAATAAATATTAATCCTAAAATAGCTATAATATATTTATAATTTATATTGTAGCTATATTAGGGTTTATTTTACAGGTAAGTATTTAGCTTTAAATAGGAATCATTTATTTAATAAGAGTTAATTTATTTCGTTAGATAAAAATTATATTTAAGTTAGGGGGGTGTTAGTGTTAGGGTTAGACTTAGCTTTAGGGGTTAATCCATTTATTATAGTAGCGATGAGCTCCGGTCGGCAGATTAGGGGTTAATAATTGAAGTTAGGTGTCGGCGATGTTAGGGAGGACAGATTAGGGGTTAATACTATTTATGATAGGGTTAGTGAGGCGGATTAGGGGTTAATAACTTTATTATAGTAGCGCTCAGGTCCGCTCGGCAGATTAGGAGTTAATAAGTGTAGGCTGGTGTCGGCGACGTTGTGGGGGGCAGATTAGGGGTTAATAAATATAGGGGTCGGCGGTGTTAGGGGTAGCAGATTAGGGGTACATAGGGATGACGTAGGTGGCGGCGCTTTGCGGTCGGAAGATTAGGGGTTAATTATTTTAAGTAGCTGGCGGCGATGTTGTGGGGGGCAGGTTAGGGGTTAATAAATATAATACAGGGGTCGGCGGGGTTAGGGGCAGCAGATTAGGGGTACATAAATATAACGTAGGTGGCGGTCGGCAGATTAGGGGTTAAAAATTTTAATCGAGTGTCGGCGATGTGGGGGGGCCTCGGTTTAGGGGTACATAGGTAGTTTATGGGTGTTAGTGTACTTTAGGGTACAGTAGTTAAGAGCTTTATAAACCGGCGTTAGCCAGAAAGCTCTTAACTCCTGCTATTTTCAGGCGGCTGGAATATTGTCGTTAGAGCTCTAACGCTCACTTCAGAAACGACTCTAAATACCGGCGTTCGAAAGATCCCATTGAAAATATAGGCTACGCAAATGGCGTAGGGGGATCTGCGGTATGGAAAAGTTGCGGCTGAAAAGTGAGCGTTAGACCCTTTAATCACTGACTCCAAATACCAGCGGGCGGCCAAAACCAGCGTTAGGAGCCTCTAACGCTGGTTTTGACGGCTACCGCCGAACTCCAAATCTAGGCCGTAGTGTCTACACCCAAGCACTATCACAGCTAACAAAAACTTTAGCGAGGGAGGATTTTATCTAATGAAAAAGAATATACACTCACTATAAGGAACTAAAGTTGTTGCGGAGATTAGAGGAACATATCTTATTTTTCTCTAGACATATCGCCAAGAAAGCTGCCAAAATCAGATAAACAGGCTAGAAAGGCAACAGCAGCACACAATCCTGTAAGCTCTTTCTTCAAAATAACAGAGAACTCACAATCTGCCACATCTGGAGAACAGGGAACGTCGCCAGAACCTTCCTATTAGAGGGATCCCAGAAACAGTTTTGCCGAATACCATCCCTGAATTCCTTCAGGGCCTCTTCTCCTTCCTCCTATTCCCATCTGCTATAGATATATCAATGGACAGGGTGCACATGACGCTCCGACCACAACCTTTGGACCAAGCACCTCCACGTGATGTAGTTTTAAAGTTAAAAAATTATCAAGCCAAGGAAAAAATTCTTAAAACTGCTAGACACCTCAAGGATATTTACTTCCAGAACTGCCACCTGCAAATCTTTGCTGACCTAGCTCCTCGCACCCTGCAGTGGCGAAAAGAGTTCCAGCCACTCACAACCCTACTTAGAGCAAAAGAGATCCCATACCATTGGGGTTTCCCCTGCTTTCTCAATGTCTCCTATCAAGGTACTAAACACATCTGTAAAGCACCTGATGAAGCACCAGCTTTGTATGCTGCCTTGGGTATTGATCCCCCACAACTCTCAACAATGGGAGAGGAGACTGTGTCTACTAATAAGGTACAACCACAAAGACCTTCTCAAGCACCATGGCAGCCTTACCATGCCAAGAAAATTAAGAAAACACAGGTCACTTCCGACAGTGGCAACACCTGAAAGTCACTACTCAATGGATGGGTGAGATAAACCATGCATTGTTCAAGCATTGCTCATGATGAACATCATGCCCTTCTTTCCTTATTTAGGTTTTTCTGCCTCACAGCAGCAGAGACTGAATTATTCTTTTAAATGTTACCTCAGTTCTAAAAATGACTTATAGTTTAAACTTGAAAATGTTGTCCTTGTATCTATTAGGTTCTTGTAAAGCGTGGCTATTCACCCTTAAGGGTCTCAAGGCACTGAGGGTTGCAGTTCAGTCGAAGAGCCAGGTCTTTAGGTTCTTTCTGAACTTAGTTAGGGCGGTAGCTTGTCTGAGGTGCAGCAGGAGGGTGTTCCAAGTCTTGTTTGCCAGGTGAGAGAATGATCTGCCTCCCGCTGTGGTTTTCCTGATGCGGGGGATAACTGCGAGGGCTTGGTCGGCCGATCGAAGTTGTCTGATAGGGGCGTAGAAGGTAACATGGTGGTTCAAGTATTCGGGACCTATGTTGTGGAGGGCCTTGAATGCATGGGTGAGAAGCTTGAAGGTTATTCTTTTGTTGATGGGCAGCCAGTGCAGGTCCCGCAGGTGTTTGGTGATGTGGCATTGATGAGGGATGTTGAGGATTAGTCTGGCTGAGGCATTCTGGATCGGCTGTAGTCTATTTCGGAGCTTGATGTGGAGCCAGCGTAGAGTGCGTTGCTGTAGTCTAGTCGGCTGCTGACAAGGGCGTGGGTGACACTCTTCCTGGTCTCGATTGGGATCCATTTGAAGATCTTTTGCAGCAGGTGAATTTGTGGAAGCATGAAGAGGAGACGGCGTTGATTTGTCGGTACATGGAGAGCGATGAGTCCAGGATGAAGCCTAGATTTTGTGCATGGTCAGTGGGGGTTGGAGGGTGTCCGAGGGCTGTGGGCCACCAGGAGTTATTCCAGGCGGATGTGGTGGGACCAAGGAGGTGGACTTCCGTCTTGTCTGCGTTCAGCTTTAGGCATTTGTAGCTCATCCAGGTGGCGACTGCTGTCAGCCAGTTGTGGACGTTTCTCTTGGCGGTGGTGGGGTCACTGGTGAGTGAGATGATTAGCTGGGTGTCGTCGGCATAGGAGACGATGTTAAGGTTGTGTTGTCAGGTGATGGCGGCGAGAGGGGCCATGTAGATGTTGAATAGGGTGGGGCTCAGGGAAGAGCCTTGGGGTACACCGCAGCTGATTTCTGTGGGCTTTGAAGTGAAGGTTGGGAGTCTAACTTTCTGGGTTCTGCCAGTAAGGAAGGAGGTGATCCATTCCAGGGCTTTGTTGCATATGCCGGCATCGTGTAGGCAGGTGCGGAGGGTGAAGTGGGAGACAGTGTCGAATGCTGCTGAGAGGTCTAGGAGAATAAGGGCGGTGGCCTCTCCTCATTGAGTAGGGCATGGATGTTGTCTGTGGTGGCGAGGAGGGTGGTCTTGGTGCTGTGGTTGCTCCTGAAGCCAGATTGGGAGGGGTCCAGGGTGTGGTTGGCCTCAATGTAGTCAACAAGTTGCGCGTTGATGGACTTCTCGATGACTTTGGCCGCAAAGGAGAGCAGAGAGATTGGGCGGTAGTTCTTTGGATCATTGGGCTCAGCCATGGTTTTTTTCAGTAGGGGTTTTAATTCTGTGTGCTTCCAATCATCCGGGAAGGTGTCAGTTTTGATGGAGCAGTTGATGGTGCTGCAGAGCTCAGGGGCGATGGTGTAACCCGCTTTGTTGAATATGTGAAGCGGGCATGGGTCTGAGGGTGCTCCGGAGTGGATCAATCTCATGATTCTGATGGTGTCCTCTGTGGTGAGGGCGCTCCAGATGGTCTGTGGGGGGTAGGCGGTGGGGTATTTGGGTGAGGTATTAGTGGGAGTTGGTGGGTAGGCGGTGGTGGGTGAGTTCATAGATGTCGACGATCTTGTGGTGGAAGTACGTTGTGAGGTTATTGCAGAGGTCCTGGGAGGGCAGGATGTCGTTGGTGTCGCTGTTGGAATTGGAGAATTCCTTGGTGACTGTGAATAGCTCCTTGCTGTTGTGGGCATTGGCATTGATTCTATCTTGGATGGCTTTCTTCTTGTTGGTTTTGATGAGGTGGTGGTGGGTAGTAATGGCTTCTTTGTAGCCTGTTTTATTCACAGGGGTCTTGCTGGATCTCCAGGTCCTTTCCAATCACCTGCAGTGGCATTTGGAGTCCTGTAGGGCCAGGGTGAACCAACTAGCCTTGTTGGTGGGTTGGCGGTTGGACGGTTTCTTGAGAGAGGCAAGGGTATTGATGCAGTCTGTGAGCCAGTGGTGGAGGTTACGGGCGGAGGAGTTGGCATATGTGGTGGTAGCTGGGGGGTAGTTTGTGGATGATGGCAATGCCTCCTCCCGGTCGGTTGCTGTGGTCCTTGTGGGAGATCTTGTATCCGTCGGGGATGGTGATGGGGATGTCAGGCATTGATGTGGGGTTCAGCCAGGTTTCGGTGTTGAAGGCAACATCTGGGGAGGTGGAGTTGAGCAGGTTCCAGATTTCAACGGCGTGCTTGTGGACAGAGCGGGTGTTGAGGAGGATGCAGTTGAGGTGGTTGCAGTTGTTTTTGCGTGAGGTGACTGCCGGGTTAGTGGTACGGAGGGAGGAGAAGGAGCAGTTGTGGCAGGTGAAGGGTCCTATGATTTTCGTTGGGGATGCGTGGTGTTTACTTCTGTGTTCAAAATGGGATAGGCTATTCTTCCCCTACTGTGTGACATATAATGTCATGTTATTTGTTTTTGTTATTGTTATTCTTGTTGTTTCTCCAAAGGCTCACTTATTATAGGAGGAGATCTTAACACTCCATTAAACCCACTACTAGACAACTTCATGACACAATCTTACTTATCCAAAAGATCACTTAAATCCATAAAAGAAGACCTAACACTCTTAGGAGTACACGGCGTCTGGCGCATCCAACACCCTACAAGTAAAAACTTCACCTTTCACTCAGCACCTAACCACTCCCACTCTTGTATAGACTATATTCTCATAGATCATACCACTGTCTCCTCAGTGGTGCACACTGACATTTTTCCCACCACTTGGTCGGACCACGCAGCAGTCCTATGTACTATGCAATTGTCATCTCTCCCTTTCAAACCCTACCAGTGGCGTCTAGATGATACATTGTAAAAAGACAATTTAATATTACAACAAGTGGATAAATCTCTATCTGAATACTTTGAGCACAATGACACACCGGATATTGATCCGTTTATACTCTGGGAGGCACACAAATGCTTTTTAAGGGGAGAGATGATAAAAATAAAATCTACTCAGCGTAAAAACTATAGGGTACAATATCTAGACCTTACCAGTTGCTACCAACACCTATACTGAGCCTACAAATCAAACCCCCATGACAAGTCTCTAAAATCTCAACTAGACCAAGCAAAAAATAAACTTACAACATTTTTAGACCACTCTGCCCAAACACAAGCTTTGAAGCTACAACAAAAGTTTTTTCTAGAGGGTAACAAACCTGGTAAATTGTTGGCTAGAGCACTTACAACAAAACAAGCCACTCACTTCATTACCACACTCCAAGATGCCCCCGATAGGCCAACTGTAGAGTCCCAGAGAATGGCGGAGATATTTAGGAATTATTATTCCAGCCTCTACAATCTAACCCCTAACAGAAACGTTGCAGATCACCAGTCTCAATACCATCAATATTTAGATCCTATAGACCTTCCTACTATCCCAAACGATAGCCTAGAACCCCTCACTACGCAAATCTCGGCAGAGGAGAATGAAGCTGTGATTCACTCATTAAAAGAGGGAAAAAGTCCCGGTCAAGGTGGTCTTACAGGCTCCTACTATAAAAAATTTAAGCGCTTTCTAGTGCCCTACCTGCTATCTGTTTTCAACCATATCGATGGAAAACATGGACTACCCTCTTCCATACTGGAAGCAATATTGACTGTCATACCAAAACCCCACAGTTCCCTCAAACTATCACCCAATCTCCCTCCTGAATGTTGATGTTAAGATATACGCTAAAATATTGGCCACCAGAATTAATAAAATATTACCCTTACTCATACACCCAGACTAGGTGGGCTTCGTGCCGCAGAGGGAGGCTAAAGACAACACTGTGAAAGTACTTAATCTCATACAATACACATCAAACCATGACCTTCCCTTTATTTTACTTTCGACGGACGCTGAAAAAGCTTTTGACAGACTAGAATGGACCTTCCTAAAACTTACCTTAAAATTTTTTAGCTTTCCTGATAGTTTAATTCAAAAAATATTCGCTCTCTACACAACACTGATGGCTAAAGTAAAAGTGAACAGCAATCTATCTACCCCTTTCCACATTTCAAATGGTACCTGACAGTGCTGCCCACTGTCCCCTCTACTATTTGTACTTTCTATGGCAGCTCTAGCTGCAAAGTTGCGCAGCCATCCTAACATACACGGAATTACCATAAACTCTACCCACCATAAACTAGCATTATATGCAGACGACTTACTATTGACATTGACCCAACTGATCATCTCTCTCTCTGCAGTATGGAGCTCCCTGGAGTAATTTAGCTTATGCTCTAACTATTCAGTTAACCAACACAAATCAGAAATCTTCCCCATTAATCTGAGTGATGGAGATACCCAAACACTTCGACTAAATTCACCATATTTAATCCAGTATACATCTCTAAAGTATTTGGGTGTCCATCTTTCTAACAACTCTCAACAGCTATTTGACCTAAACGTTGAAGCCCTCTTAACCACCCTTACTAAAGATACCTCATTATCGTTACATAAAATGATATCTTGGATAGGCAGAATTGGGGTAACCAAAATGACCATCTTCCCTAAAATACTTTATTTGTTCCAAACCCTCCCTATACCACTCCCAGAAATGTATCTCTCTAGACTTCAATCAATAGTGAACTCATATATCTGGAGGAAACGCCCACCCAGAATTGCCAGATCTACCCTATACCTTCCGAAAAAATTCAGAGGCTTATGAGTACCTGATATAACTAAATATTGTACTGCAGTGTTCTTGAGAAGGATTGTGGATTGGTGCACATTTTCCCAAAATCATGATAAAACATGGCTGGTCTTGGAGCATGATATCACTAGCTCTGTTCAACTTGGTGTATATTGTTGGCAACCTAAGGTGAACCAACCACCCTTAACCAAAGCATATCCCATTATAAAAGAAACATTTACTATTTCGTCACGGATGCTACTTACACACCAGAGCCTTTCCACAATACCTTCTCCACTGACAACTGCATTGTCCAATGCTGACGTTCCAATAGGGATGTCTATATCTCTGAAATTAAAAAATAACCTGTACAATCTACTCCCTTTATACACCTTGCTAGAAGCAGGCAAATTGATACCTAAACAGCATCTGGTAGATTTCAACACTGCACAATTTACCCATTGGTTCAGATATTTACAACCTAAACATTGTATAGACACACACAAACTCAAACATTTGATACTAAGGGACCGTACACCACTAGAAAAACTCTGTACTCTTGACTCCTCCCCACCAAACTCCATTTCGATATTATATCAGCTTCTTATTACACCCTCCGAAATTATACACACTTCAATGATTACATCCTGGCATAAAGAACTTCCATACACTCTTACAGAATGGGAATGGTATGTCATTTTCCAAAATACCGCTCAAAGGTTAAAATACATCTTCCCTGAAGCATCTGACAGATGCTGGAGGAAGTGTTCGGAGGTGGGCATTCCTTACCACATCTGGTGGACATGCCCCAAATTAGTGACATTCTGGAAGGATATAAATTGTGAAATTAGTAAACTCTTGAATTTTGACATACCCTTAGATCCCATAGTATATTTATTTCATGTCATTCCTAAATTCCCCTTCAAACAATATGCATCACTTCTTCAATTGGCCATATGCAGTGCTAAGCAAGTAATCCCTAGACTGTGGAAATCTGACTATGCACCTACATTGCCTATATGGCTGGCACAGATGAAACTTAACTTGTCCTTAGAAAGGTACTTTTATTATACAACTGGAAAGTTGGAGTATTATGCTGAAATAATGTTCTTTTGGGAGTCCCATTTCCAGCCTAAACAGACGAGATGTGACTCTTAACATCTATAAGACATGGGAAGGCAGAGATTTCACCACATGATCTTTACCCTAGCATTATGTTCCCCCTCCTCTTTTCCTCTGAATCTGTTTTTCGCTATATCATATACGAGAGAAACATATACACCAACTTATACACCTACCCTCTAGTGAAACTGTAGATATTAGGTTGGGTAAGTCCAGCATTTTGGGCCGAAATGCCTAGGCATAAAATCCCAGACTGTTATTCTTTTACAACTGTATATATTTTTCCAGGCTGACGTCCTGGCAGATGTCCTTGCTGTAGTGGTCATATGTATACGATTGTTGTAAAATTGTAAGACTGTTATTTTCTTTTCTTAACTGTTTTAATGGTCTAACTTTCTGATTATTGCTCACTGCAAGAAGGCCTTGAACGTTAACTCTACAAGGCTTTAAAGACTGAAACCAAGGCAAAAAATGTGACCACATCATGTTTATGTAAAATTTCTTTATTGTAATGTTAAATTTTGACACAAATAAAAGATTAAACAAAAAAAATAACCTCTCCTTATAACTCCTCTTATTGCACCATATAACCTCTCTCTATAACTCCTCCTACTGTTCCATATAACCTCTCCGTATAACTCTTCCTATTGCACCATATAACCTCTCCCTATAACTCCTCCTATTGCACCATATAACCATCCTTATAACTCTTCCTATTGCACCATATAACCTTTCTCTATAACTCCTCCTATTGCACCATATAATCTCTCCCTAGAACTCCTCATATTACACCATATAACCTCTCTCTATAACTCCTCCTATTGTTCGATATAACCTCTCCGTATAACTCCTCCTAATGTACCATATAACCTCTCTCTATAGCTCTTCCTATTGCACCATATAACCTCTCTCTATAACTCTTCCTATTACGTCATATACCCTCTCATTATAACTCCTCCTATTACACCATATAACCATTCTTATTACTCTTCCTATTGCACAATATAACCTTTCTCTATAACTCCTCCTATTGCACCATATAACCTCTTCTTAGAACTCCTCCTATTGCACCATATAACCTCTCTCTATAACTCCTCCTACTGTTCCATATAACCTCTCCGTATAACTCCTCCTGCTGTCCCATATAACTTCTCCCTATAACTCCTCATATTGCACCATATAACTCTCCCTATAACTCCTCATATTGCACCATATAACCTCTCTCTATAACTCCTCCTATTGCACCATATAACCATTCATATAACTCCTCCTATTCCCCATATAACATCACCTTATAACTCCTAAAATTGCACCATATAACCTCTCAATATAACTCCTTCTATTGCACCATATAACCTCTCCCTATAACTCCTCCTATTGCACCATATGACTTCTGCCTATAACTCCTCCTATTGCACCATATATCCTCTCCCTATAACTCCTCCTATTGCACCATATAACCTCTCCCTATAACTCCTCCTATTGCACCATATTACCTCTCCCTATAAGTCCTCCTATTGCACCATATAACCTCTCCTATAACTCTTCCTATTACGCCATATAGCCTCTCCCTATAACTCCTCCTGTTGCACCATATAACCTCTCCCTATAACTACTCCTGTTGCACCATATAACCTCTCCGTATAACTCCTCCTATTGCACCATAAAACCTCTCCCTATAACTCCCCCTATTGCACCATATAACCCTCACTATAACTTCTCCTATTGCACCATATAACCTCTCCCTATAACTCCTCCTACTGCACCATATAACCTCTCCCTATAACTCCTCCTATTGCACCATATAACCTCTCCCTATAACTCCTCCTATTGCACCATATAACCTCTCCCTATAACTCCTCCTGTTGCACCATATAACCTCTCCCTATAACTCCTCCTATTGCACCTTATAACTCTCCCTATAACTCCTCATATTGCACCATATAACCTCTCACTATAACTCCTCCTATTGCACCATATAACCATCCCTATAACTTCTCCTATTCCCCATATAACATCACCTTATAACTCCTAAAATTGCACCATATAACCTCTCAATATAACTCCTTCTATTGCACCATATAACCTCTCCCTATAACTCCTCCTATTGCACCATATAACCTCTCCCTATAACTCCTCCTATTGCACCATATAACCCTCACTATAATTTTTCCTATTGCACCATATAACCTCTCCCTATAACTCCTCCTATTGCACCATATAACCTCTCCCTATAACTCCTCCTATTCCACCATATAACCTCTCCCTATAACTCCTCCTATTGCACCATATAACCTCTCCATATAACTCCTCCTATTGCTCCATATAACCTCTCCCTCTAACTCCTCCTATTGCACCATATAACCTCTCCCTATAACTCCTCCTATTGCACCATATAACCTCTCCCTATAACTCCTCCTATTGCACCATATATCCTCTCCCTATAACTCCTCCTATTGCACCACATAGCAGCTCCCTATAACTCCTCCTATTGCACCATATAACCCCTCCCTATAAACTCCTCCTATTACACCATATAACCACTCCCTATAACTTCTATTGCACCATATAACCACTCCCTATAACTCCTCCTATTGCACCATATAACCACTCCCTATACCTCCTCCTATTACACCATATAACCTCTCTCTATAAACTCCTCCTATTACACCATATAACCTCTCCCTATAAACTCCTCCTATTACACCATATAACCACTCCCTATAACTTCTCCTATTGTACCATATAACCTCTCCCTATAACTCCTCCTATTGCACCATATAACCTCTCCCTATAACTCCTCCTATTGCACCATATAACCACTCCCTATAAACTCCTCCTATTACACCATATAACCACTCCCTATAACTTCTCCTATTGCACCATATAACCTCTCCCTATAACTCCTCCTATTGCACCATATAACCTCTCTCTATAACTCCTCCTATTACACCATATAACTCTCCCTATAACTCCTCCTATTACACCATATAACCTCTCTCTATAACTCCTTATACTGCTCCATATAACCCTCCCTATAACTCATCCCTATAAGTTCTCCTATTATTCAGTATAACCTTTTCCTTTAACTTATTTTACTTAATAGAACTCCTAATAACTCTACGTATTGCACCCTATATTCTATTCATATTCAGTAAATCCTCCTATTGCTCCATCCAACCTCTCCCTAAAACTGTTTTACATTCTGCAGGTCAACATCATAGAGTGAACATTCAGGAGCGATAGCAAAGTTCTGGACCATTAATACTGATCATCTGCGTATGTTCATACCTTAACCCCTTCATGTGTGCTACATAAAAGTAATGGTAAATTTCAGACTAAAATAATGTTGCAATGACAAATATATTAGTTTGCAAGTAAAATCACATTATTATTTTTTTAAAGTGTATATATATATATATATATATATATATATATATATATATATATATATATATATATTATAATAAAAGATTTATAATCCTAATTAGTATTTTCTGGTCTTCCGCCCCCCTTCATTTTCTCTTTTGGCTGGGCTGTGATGTATAGAGCAGTCACATCCACTCTCTATATAGGCTTTCTAATGGTTTTATTGGGGCTGAACTTCAAGATTGTCATATGACACACATGTTGATTTGATGTTCACTGGAATTGTCATAAAAAGGATCTTATAATAAAACGTTACTCAAAACATTTCTTTAAACAGCCCTGACATATGTATTTTTCATATGTGCCCTGTTTAAAAGCGGCAATATGGACCACCCTAGATATGACACATATGCTGATTGGATGTTCACTGGAATTGTCATTTAAAAAAAAAGAGTTCATCCAAGTGGGCCGGCAAAACATTGCAATAGAAGCATTAGTATATGCACTAAATAAACCCTTTCATGGATGGATTAAAAACAAAAGGTACACATATATTTTTTTAATGGCAAAGATTAAATATATGCCATTTGATTAGTTAAGGTTTACCATCACTTTAACCTTTTCACTATCGGGACTTCAAGACAAAAACTTGCCCAAAATACCAGAGCATTTTTAGCTTTTTCGCTATCCATTTAAACAGAAATAGAGCCTTGTTTTTTATTTACCTATCAAATCTATATATATATGTTTAAGTAGACAACCCAAGGTATTGATCTAGGCCCATTTTGGTATATTTCATGCCACATTTCACCGCCAAATGCCATCAAATTTGGTACTTTTTTTAACAATTTTTGGGTTTCTCACAGAAATTATTTACATACTGCTTGTGCAATCATGCACACATGTTTGTAAAAGCTTCTCTGAGATCCCCTTTGTTCAGAAATAGCAGACATATATGGCTTTGCCATTGCTTTTTGGTAATTAAAAGGCAGCTAATTGCAGCTGCGCAACACACTTTTATTCTCGGCAGTGACGGGGTTAATTAGGTAGCTTAAAAGGTTAATGTTAGCTTTAGTGTAGAGATTGGCCTCCTACCTGACAATCCACACACCCTGATCACTACCTGATCCCTCCCAAACAGCCCTCTTCCCTCCCCCACTGTTAACGCCCATCTTAGGTACTGGCAGACAGTCTGCCAGTATGAAAATATGAGTTGTTTTTTTAAAAAAAAACATTTTTTTTAATTTTCTGCAGTGTAAGATCCCCCCTTACCCCAACCTCCCTGACCCCTCCCCCAAACAGCTCTCTAACCCTCCCCACTCTAACTGTTAGGTGGAATCTTAGGTACTGGCAGCTGTCTGCCAGTACCTATAAATAAAATGGTTTTTTTTCACCCAGGATCTTTAGTTAGGGGGCCCCCACACCCCCAGATCCCATTTTCTGTAGTGTAGCTGCCCCATCTCTCCCTGTTCCTTTATTTAAAAAAAAAAAATCCATAGCATAGGGCCCCTCCCACTTCTTCCCTCTCCTCCCTGCTGGGCCGCCCACCTGCCTCCCACCCACACCTCCTGCTGGCTCCAGAAGTAGATTGTTACAGACGGTGGCACACACAGTGTCACCGTCTGTAACGATCAGGTATTTGCCTTCATATGGAGGCGGAGCACTAATCGCACACCGACTCCATATGCGGCAGATGCCTGAACCTTCAGGAGCTCCAGATCTCAGCTGTAACTTAACAGCTGAAATTGCTGGAGCATCTTGAAGCGACGACGTATATATACGTTGTGTGGTACGATAGCCAAAGTACCGCACAACATATATATACGTCGGATTGGGTGAAGGAGTTAATATGTAGGTATGAGAGCCTAATATTCAAGAAAAACAAATTTTAGGAATTTTAAGAAATGTTTATGTAGCTATGTAGTGATCTTTATGTGAAACAGAGACTCCTACATTACAATACAAGGTCTAAAAAAATCCCAAAGATTTCTCTCCATGCCGATGAGATTTTGAATATCAGACTCTGAGCGAGCTTCTGAGGCCAAACTAATTAAATGACATTGTGTGGTTGCCTTTCCCCAATGCATGGTGTAGGGCAGTGTTTCTAAACCGCGATCCTCAAGTTCCTCCAACAGGCCAGGTTTTCATTATAGCTGAACTAGAGCACAGGTGAAGTAACCATGGTTACTAACCTGCTCTCCCCCATCATCTGATTATTTCACCTGTGCGCTAGTTGAGATATAATGAAAATCTGGGCTTATGGAGGACCACGGTTGAGAAACACTGGAGTAGGTGAGCATTAAACATTAGCATCAAAGTGGGGATATCAGACACTGTACTAAAAAAAATAGTCCTTAAAGGGACAGTCTAGTCAAAATTAAACTTTCATGATTAAAATAGGGCATATAATTTTAAACAACTTTCCAATTGACTTTTATCATTAAAATTGCTTTGTTCCCTTGGTGGTATTTTAAAAAAGCAAAACCTAGTTAGGATCAAACTGATTTCTAAACCGTTGAGCTCTTAGCTCAAAGCATTTTGAAAGTTTATCACAGTTAGACAGTACTAGTTCATGTGTGTCATATAGATAACATTGTGCTCACTCCCGTGGAGTTATTTAGGAGTCTGGTTAGCACTGGTTGGCTAAACTGCTTGTCTGTAAAAAGCACTGAGATAAGGAGGCAGTCTGCAGAGGCTTAGATAGAAGGTAATCATAGAGGTAAAACGTATATTAATATAAACATGTTGGTTATGCAAAACTGGGGAATAGGTAATAAAGGGATTATCTATCTTTTTAAACAATACAAATTCTGGTGTAGGCTGTCTCTTTAATGATTTTTTTTTATATATGTGAAATTCAATTTTAGCACAACACAAGGCACTTACAGAATTCTCAGAGGTCTCTGGGTATTTGTAATATTGGGCATTTGTCACATCAATAACATCCTGCATGACCTCTAGGATACCCCTGGAGATTATATTTGCATTTAAAAGGACATTTAAGAAATCCTCTACAACAGTTTAATTAAACATAAATAATGTGTGCAGTTGCTGTTTATCTTGAATAATTTACTATATTTTACCACTACATATAGTTTTGTGTGTGTGTGTGTGTGGGGGGGGGGGGGTTAACAGCTCTATGCTGCACTTTGTCTAAACCTGCTACATGCTAAACAGTTATTGCTTAGCACAGTGCACAGGATTGTTTATATCTGCCCTCTTATTGGCCACTTCAAAGGAAATAAACATACTTAAGAGGGTGTGTCCCTGAACTGCTTTGAAACAGTAAAACCCTGCAGATTGTGATAACAAAAGTAACATGTAAATGCTTATAACATGTATATTGCATGCAGATAGTATACAATGCTTTGCTTAACTTGATATGCTACACATACATAAACACTTTAATTTCCCTTTAATACAAAAATAGAATATGCAAAACAACTGCCAGGAAATCGGTTTGTCAAATAAAAAAAGAGTATGAAAGATTCATTGCATTAAAATAACTGAAGCTCTCTAGAACAAATAATCTCACAAGAGAGAGCTAACGTGGCAGGGAGTACTTGACAGTGATACATTTTTTTTTTTTAAATGAATACAAACATGGGCGTCTGAAGGAATTTGTCTAGGGGGGTGGGGCAAACTTTTTTTAAAAGATGTTACTCACACACAATCCAGTGGGACATATGTGAGATTAGGGTCACAGGCAGCCAATAGGAGTGAACCTTGTGGAGCATGCGGGGTTATTATGAGTGTAATTGTACTTTGTAATGTATTTTTTAAATTGTTTTGTGACACTTCTTTCTTTTGTGAAACCGTTAACCAAAGCTCTGAGAACACACTTACCCAACGCACGTTAACTTTAATTGCGCTCAAGCGATAGTGTTTACTGTCATCTTGTAATATGAGCGAAAAACTCAGTGCAATCACCAGCCATAAACCCCTTATCACTTGCGGGGAACTGTCCCTTAGCATAAATAAGTACCACTTTTGCTGAGTTAAGTCAAGGAATATTAGAATTATTAAAGCAGGGCGCTTGATGTTAATATAAATGCTCACAATATAAATACAGTTAGTGATATGAGATAGATTTGTTGTGACCACAAACTGCTTATACAAAAGCTTGATTTAAATAATTCTATAATTACGTGAAGATAGAGACCCAGATCGGAGGGATCACACAGTTAAGTAATCCACAGAGCACCACAGGTACAACAGCAGCGGGGGCCAGGGCTGTACAAACGCATGCTGGTGGGGTGAGACATAAGGGACATAAGGCATGAAATAACTACTGTACCCTCAAAAAGGCATAACTGAAACTTGTGAAGTGTACTCACCCCAAACAACTGATTTTGGAGCACCACCCTTTACTGCTACTCTCTATCAAGTGACAGGCCAACACACCATCAGGGCCACAGATACAGGGGGCACTATTCATATACAGTCCCATTAAAGCAACAGGACATTACAAAGCCCCAGATTCATATTTTTACTGGCATACACTGTACAGGAGCAGTATTCCTCAGTGCACAAGGTGAAGCAATTGAGACACCACGCCACCCATAAACCAGCCATAAGATCAAACACTGGCTCATATCACCCAGAGAAGTGCTCCCACCTGCTCAACCACCCCTCCCCGTCCCTTCCACGCCGCATAAACATGCCAGGGCGAAAATCTGCCAAACCAGAATGTACTCCACAACCTAGGACCATGCAGCAATTTTTAAAGCAACCTAAAACCACTCCAACACAAATGCAACATGCCCCTGACGGCAGTGTACCCGCTGCTGGCGCACAACCTAATCTTTGTAAATCCTGTCTCTACTAATAATCCGCAAATCACAAAGGAAGACCTCAAATCTTTGTGTACCAAAGAAGATCTTAGAGAAATGCTTTCTGAAGTGAAGGGGTGGTACGGAGATCTTAAAAGAGACCTGACAAAAGTGACACAAAGGGTCGCTAATTTAGAAGAAAATCACAACACCACCAACAATGATATCAATCACATTTCCCACCTAATCTATGACCAGGAAGAAACCATATACAATCTACTCGAGAAAGTTGAGGATCTGGACAATAGGGGCAGGAGGAACAATCTGAGAGTACGTGGGATCCCAGAATCCATTCAGCCAGGAGCCCTGGAGGGTTGCCTTCAGGCGTTGTTCCGTACAGTGAGAGGGGATGAAAACGCACCTGATATAGCTATAGAGAGGGCACATAGGGCACTGAGGGCTAAACCACCACCCAAAGCACCTCCTAGGGATGTAATCCTGAAGTTGCTGCACTTTAAAGACAAGAAAGATATCCTAAAGCACTCAAGACAAAAACAGGATCTCACACATGCCGGTAACCGCATTCAAATATTCACAGACCTGAGCCCCACAACACTTCAGAAAAGAAGGGAGCTGAACCATATGACCACGGTGCTTCGGGAGAAAAAAATTGCCTACCGCTGGGATTTTCGAGTCAGCATTATTGCAACCAGTGGCAACACCACAGCTGTCTACAAGGACGACTTGCCTCGTTTTTGCGAGGCACTGCAGATACACATCCAGACAGGAGACCAACTGAAAGAAGGCCCCACGCTGCGGATCCCCCCTGGGAACCGGGCACGGCCCACAGCAACGGCCCATGCTGAACGGGACAATTACAAACATCCTTCTTTAGTGACTGTTGCAGATGATGTAGAAGAGCCACATCAACTAATGGACAGCACACCCCTACGGCCCAGGATGGGCGCTAGCTCTTGAAACAAGGCTTCAGGTCTTATATAATATAATGTTATTTATAAGTCTGTATTTCTAATGCTGGGTTTGATGGCGGGGATATTACCCTAATTATTTGTTTGAATGTTACTATTGTTTACCTTCTTATATAGTCATATAGAGAACATAGTTTGGCTTTTATCTATCCGACACTGGTACACGTAACAGGGTACCTGAGTTCTTTGTATACAACAATTGTTTGCAACTTATACCCCCCTCCCCCTCTTTCCTTTTATCAACACATAGAGACTCAGAGACTTGGAAATTATCTACCCCATAGACACACAGGGGAAGTTTAGACCACAGATCAGGCAAACGTTACTTAGCTCCTAACCTGCCCACATAATTATAGAGAGACAGCACACAAGTAACATATTTCAGGCACTGTCTTGAAGGTTCTCCCTGACTACTGGAAGTATGCAGCCACGCTCCCTTAAACTAATAACTATAAACACAAAGGGGCTTAACAGCCCGGAAAAGAGGTCTGTTGCATTTACGCAGCTATTCAAAGCTGGAGGGGACATTATCTGTGTGCAGGAGACACATTTTAAAAAAGGGAGGGAGCCTAGGTACATCACCCACAGGTATAAAACTTACTATTTGGCTTCGGGCAGCTCAAAAAAGGGTGGGGTGGGCATTTTTATCAAGAACACGATTCCCTTTCAACCTACCCAGGTGCTAAGAGACCCCAACTGCTCATATTTGCTGGTGGTGGGAACATTATATAGTTCATACATTACAATAGCTAATGTTTACCTGCCAAACCAAGGACAACACACAGTGTTTAAGCAGCTGACACAATTACTGCTAGAACATACAAGAGGCATACTGTTCATGGCGGGAGACTTCAACCTACCACTAGACCCCATCAATGACACCTCGACAGGAAAGACAAACATACCACAAAAAGTAATTAAAGCCATTAACACACAGCTTCGCTCACTAAAGTTACATGATGTGTGGAGCTCAATATACCCAGACACTCGAGACTATACCTTTTTCTCACATCCACACCACGTTTATACTAGGATATATTACCTCATAACAGACCAACTAGGCCTCTCCTTAATAAAAAGCACTGACATAATGCCAATTACTTGGTCAGACCATGCACCAGTCCAACGTACACTAGACTGGCCAGAAGTACCCATAAAGCCCTATATGTGGAGACTTGACGAACATATGCTAGATAATCCTCTACACAAGTTGGCAATTGATACAACCCTACAGCATTATTTTAACGAGAACCCCCTGGACGCCCTACCCACCTCTACAACTTGGGAGGCACACAAATGTGTGGCAAGGGGAGAGTTCATAAAACTTAAAGCAAATGAAACCAAGCAAAATAGGCAGTTCCTGAACTCCTCACTATCTCAGATTAGATACTGGGAAGCTGAGTTAAAAAAGAACACCTCATCCATTACAATATTAAAATCCCTGACCACAGTGAAGACCGAGCTAAATAATCATCTTATCAAAGAATATCAAAGAAAGGCGTCAATGCTACAACAAAAATATTTTGAAATGAGCGACAAAATAGGCTCCTCACTAGCCAAAGCGCTAAAGCGCAAACAACTAAGCACACACATATACACTCTAACAGACGCATCAGGGCACATGCAGAAAGATAGTGAGAAAATAGCTGAGACCTTCCGACGATACTATGAAACACTCTACAACATTGATAACAATAGCTCACAAACCGACATAGATAAATACCTAAGAGACATCCATTTGCCCACCCTCTCCCAAGAGGATTCAGAACAGCTAGATAGGCCGATCACAGCTGAAGAAGTTAAAATAGCCATTAAGAGTATGCCAAATGGAAAGAGCCCTGGGCCAGATGGGCTAGGGGCCAAATACTACAAAATGTTTGCACACCACTTACTGACACCTCTCACATCCCTATTTAATTCACTGCTATGAGAGGGAGGGTTTACAGACCAGATGCTAGAGGCAAATATAACTGTCCTCCCCAAACAGGGGAAAAATTCAGACAGACCGGAGAACTTTCGCCCGATCTCGCTCCTTAACGTGGATATAAAAATTTATGCTAAGGTATTAGCTAATAGAATCAACAAATTCCTCCCTGCATTGATACACCCGTACCAAGTGGGGTTTGTGCCGGGGAGAGAGGCACGGGACAACACGCTGAAAGTGTTACAACTGGTAACGCATGCTCATCAACAACGCACGCCCCTAATACTGGTCTCAATGGACGCCGAAAAGGCGTTCGACTGAGTGCATTGGCCTTTTCTAAAAACGGTCCTGTCCAAAATGAAATTTAGCGAAACCTTTATAAGACAAATATTTGCACTATATAAAAACCCCACTGCAAGAGTAAAGGTGAATGGCCTACTGTCTGGTAAATTCTCTATCAGAAATGGAACCAGACAGGGATGCCCTCTCTCACCGCTCCTCTTTGCTATATCAATAGAGGCGCTGGCGCAAAAAATTAGAGAAGACACGCGGATTTCGGGAATACAGACCAGATCATGCACACACAAATTGGCTTTATATGCTGATGACGTTCTGCTGACACTGTCTGACATAGAAACATCCCTTCCCAGAACACTAGACACCTTTATAACGAATACGGACAATTATCTAATTTTCACCTTAATGTAGCGAAATCAGAGATATTGAACATTACATACGACTTAGAGGAGTTAAATACAACATTAGGTAACTGCCCTCTGAAACTACAAAAGGATATGATGAGGTACCTGGGAATATATATCTCCCCAGACCCTCAGATTGTTTTTCAAGAAAATTACAAAAACTGGAGACCGCGCTGGTAGTGGACATGTCCAGCTGGAAAAACAAATCAATCTCCTGGCTCGGACGGATCAATGTCGTTAAAATGAACGTGGTACCTAGACTGCTTTATATACTCCAGACCATGCCAATCCCCCTTCCCAGGAATTACATACACAAATTAGAAAATCTAATTGAGCAATACATATGGGGAGGGGTTAGACCCAGAGTAGCCAAGAAAATATTATATCTGCCCAGAGACAGAGGTGGTCTGGGGGTCCCAAACATTCAAACCTATAAACAGGCGATCACCTTAAGCAGACTATTAGATTGGTGCTCCAATGACACTAACAAAGAATGGGTCCGACTGGCCTGTGATATATTAGACACGAAGAACGCAGGCCTGGGAGCCTGGATCTTGAGAAAGATAGGCACGCAGCAATGACAAAGTACCCCTTGTTGATAGATTTTTGTGCAGTATGGGATAAGATAACACACACTACAACACATATATCAACTAAACACTCACCACTGACAACCATATATCAAAATGCAGCACTGCCGTGGAACCGCCCCGAAAATAAGACCACCTTTGACACACCCTTTAAAGAATGCACTATCGCGACACTGACTGACGGACACAAGCTTAAAACATATTTGGCCATCTCAGAGGAGATGCCAAACTTAGCGATGAGCTGGTATTCACACACACAACTAAACCACTATTTAGTGACACATAGACATAAAACTTGCCTAACCAGAGCACCTACTACATTTGAGACTCTATGTCTGAAAGGCACGCCAACAGCTCATGCAATCTCATTACTTTACAAACTTCTCCTTACAGATGACACACGGGCACTCCCCTACACAAAGGCGTGGGAGAGGGAATGGCAAACAGAGATAGGGCACGAGGATTGGCAGACTGCCTTCCTGGTGACCAAAACGTCCTCAATTTCTATGAGAGTGCAAGAGTCTAGTTTTAAATGTTTGACTAGATGGTATCTCACACCCAGCAGGTTGCAGAGGATTTACAAACAAGCCTCGAGCAAATGCTGGAGAGACTGTGGGGAAACCGGCACACCAACACACATATGGTGGGACTGCCCTAGGCTGGACGATTACTGGGTCGATGTACTCAGCCACATGGAACTAGTCTTGGGGAAAACTGTACAAAATAGCCCTAAGCAACTGCTATACCTATCACTACCTAAACTGGCCTGCAAGGCGGAACGGGCATTGCTATTGATTATGCTGAATGGGGCCAAATTATTGATCCCAAAACATTGGAAATCCAAAGTCACACCCACCTTAGTGGAATGGCAAAAGCAAGTGGACACACTGTTACACTTAGAAAGATACCACCATACTCAACAGGGAACTGTGGATATACATGAGATGATGCTAGAGCGCTGGGCAGCACATAGGCAAAGAATAGTGTAGGATACTACAACTGATAGCACTGATTACTGACACCCCCCCCCAATCCCCCCCATCCCCCTTCCTTTTTTTTTTTTTTTACCTTCCCCTTTTGATAAATCCGTCAGCAAGATTCAAACAATGCCAAATAGCAGGATTACTGAGGGTGTATAATCTGTTAAATGTGTCCTACTATATGCACAGGTTTTCTGCCCATCTTTGGACTCTGTGCTTCATATCCCAACCAGACATGGTTGTAGAACATCAGAAATTGTGCACCATTGGACTTTTGGGACTCTAATCATAAAAGTGCACTGAGAACTGTGTCATGAACCCTTAGAACTTCATTTGCAGTGTGGGAGGTGTGCATATCATTATGCCTTTGGGGATTCAAGGAGGATTGATCTCTGTGTGTGTATTATAATTTGAAATGTTACATTCTTATGATTTTGTATTTGGATGTCTCATTGGAAAAAGTCAAAAAACATGTAACTATTTGATTATCTTTTAATAAAGCTCTTTGAAAAAAAAATATAGTAATATTTAAAAATGTGTTTCAGTGTGTATTCCAGTGTTCTTCACATAGGGGAAAATATTATTTGTATTTTTAAATATATATTCCTATATATATTCATATATCCCTCTTCCTCTATCTCTTCTCTCTCACTTCTCTCTTTCTTTCTCTCTTCTCTCTCTCCTATCTCTCTCTCTCTCTCTTTCTCTCTTTCTTTCTCTCTCTCTCTCTCTCTCTCTCTCTCTCTCTTCTCTCTCTCTTTCTCTTTTCTCTCTCTCTGTCTCTTTTATCTCTCTCCTCTCTCTTTTATCCTATGTGAAGAACATTGGAATGTAAAATATTTATAACTACCTTTGGGATAAAGCAGTTGGTCTAATGAGTGTTGGGTTATCGCGCAAGCAATAGGTTTTATTTTATTTTTCCCAGTTTGTACTCTCCATTGAATTATATGCAGAGTACAAGTTAGCACAGTCACAATATCTGGAGTCCTTTGGTTAATGTGCATAGGGTTTCGCATGCGCATAAAACTTTTACTTTCAACTTGTAATGCACATGCTAACCATGAGCAAAATGTTTACTTCTGGCGGTGTTTTCACTTGTGCGAAAGCACTAAATAGCATGCTACTTATATCCCTATATCTTTTAACAGCTCCTAGCTTATGGGCTTAACAGAAAAATCATTTTCAAGTAATATCAAGTTATGTAAATAAAGCTGAGCATGTTATGAAATGTGGTTACTAGGGATGGGCGAATGTGTTTCTATCCAAATTCGAATGTTAGAACGAATGTTATTGTAGAAATTCGATTTACATAATAGAATGTTGATAAGAATGAATATTCTTAAAAATTTGATTTTCGAATGTTATTTACAGTTTTCGTATGTCACATTCGAATTCGAATGTCACATTCGAATATCACATTCGAATTCAAATATTACATTTATAAAACACAATTGTAGACTAGAAACACTATTTCGAATGTCACATTCGAATCGAATATCACATTCGAATCGAATATCACATTCGAAACGAATGTCACATTCGAATCGAATGTCACATTCGAATTTGAATATTACATTTATAAAACACAGTATTAGACTAGAAATACTATTTCGAAAATCGAATGTCACATTCGAATCGAATTTTACATTCAAATCGAATATCACATTTAAAACACAGTATTAGACTAGAAATACTATTTCAATTTCGAATGTGACATTCGAATTCGAATGTAGCATTCAAATTCGAATATTAGATTTATTAAAAACAGTTGTAGACTAGAAATACTATTTCAAATTTGAATGTCACATTCGAATTCGAATGTCACATTCGAATTTGAGTATTACATTTCGAAATTGAATGAATAAATAGCTAAACATTCTATTATTCGAACGAATATTTGCGAATTTTATTAAAAAAATTAGAAAACAAAAATTTGAAAATATAATGTTAGAATGTTATATAAACATTCGAAATTTGATTCGAACAAACGAATGTATCAAAATTCGTTTTCAATTTCGAATTTTTAGAAACATTCGCCCATCCCTAGTGGTTACACTTAATCCTATTGAGCTCTGGGTGAAATAAAAACTGTAACAATAATTTTTATGAAATAAGTAGAATTAGTTGCTTTTGTATAAGCAGTTTGTGGCCACATCAACTCTATTTCATATCACTAACCTAATTTATATTGTGAGCACTTATAATTACATCAAGCCCCTGTTTTAACCCCTTAACGACTAGCGCTGTACCCTGTTCGGGCTCCGGAGCTGGTCATTAAGCCCTTAAGGACTAGCGTCGTACCATGTAAGACACTGCTGACCTTGGCCTCTCTCTCCCGGGATTTTTCTAATACTGGTAAGATTGCACTATTTCTGTATGCCCCATAAGTGCGGCAGTGCAGAAATAGACTTGCAGATTGACCGATATAAAGATACACAACTGTGTCCCTCTCTACATCGGTTAGTGGTGGTGCCGATAGTTGTTGGTGTGGGAGAGTTAGGATTGGCCCATTTCTGGAGGGGGAGGGAAAGGTGGGAACAAGTGGGACTGCTATGCTACAGATAAAATAAAGGCGGAGAGCGGGAGGGAGAAGAAGAGAGAGGGGGTTCCTAGAGTGTAGAGGGGGGGGGGGATAAAAGGTAGGGAAAAATATCTTGGAGGTGGGGTAAATTGGGGGGACAGCCACACTGCAGAATTATTATTTTTTTTAATAAAAAAATAAAAATGGATAGAAAACTGGGTATTGGCAGACAGCTGCCACTACCTAAGATGGTGGATACTTTTTAGAGGGGGAGGGTTAGAGAGCTTATTAGGAGGGATCAGGGAAGTGAGAAGGTAAGGAGAAATTCCTACAATGTAATAATAATAATAATAATAATAATAATAAAAAATAAAATAAAAAAAGGACTAAAACTGCATACTGGCAGACTGTCTGCCAGTACCTAAGATGGGGTGACCATTTGGGGGTGAGGGAGGGGAGAGAGCTGTTTGGGAGGGATCATGGGGAGGAAGATGTCAGGTGGGAGGCTAATCTCTGCACTAAAGCTAAAATGAACCTTACAAGCTACCTGATTAACCCCTTCTTCGCCGCGCATAATAAAAATGTGGTTCACAGCTGCAATTAGCAGACATCCCAACCTGCAAAAACTCATTTCAGGGAGGTGGCTTCTCCCGCTACTGCGCCGCCCTCCCCCTCCCAGTTATATATTGGACACCTTGAAACCCTAAATAAGATAGAGACTTATCATTAAAGTAGCTTCCCACTAAAGTCACATTTAAAAAAAGTAGCTTTATTGCACAACCACATACAACCTATATTCCAGTGATCGTACGCTTGTTGAATGCTTAAATATTTTAGAATACAAAATTTAATTAAGTGCAGTAAATAAGGTAGTATTTGTGTTTTATTTTATTAAAATCATGGGGGCTTTTGGTTACTGATGCATGCTTTGAGGGTTCTATAATGACCCAGCAACTAAAGGCATTCCTTAACGAAACACTTGGAGTTTCAGGGAGATTGCACTCTTTTTGCTGGCATCAGGGAGCCGCTATTGCAATCAGGGAGACTCCCTGAACTTCAGGGAGACTTGGGATGTCTGAATTAGCAGCATTCTAATTACCAAAAAGCATTAGCAAAGCCATGCATGTCTGCTATTTCTGAACAAAGGGGATCCCAGAGAAGCTTTTATATCCATTTGTGTTATGACTGCACCATACCCCCCAACTGTCCCGGTTTTCGAGGGACAGTCACGATTTTAAGGGTCTGTCCCGCTGTCCCGGGAAGAGTGCTGCCTGTCCCGCATTTCCCCAAAGCCCCTGAGCAGCTGCAAAGTTGAATTTTTATTTATTTTATTTTTTTAAATCCTATTGGGCCCTCCTTACCATGTGATCATCACAGGACCAAAATTGCACCCAATAGCGGCACAGTGCATGACCGCACGTGGTTACTAGTCTCTGTGTGAGTGCAGGCAGCGGCAAACAACAGGAGGTGTCCAATTTGGGTAATGTCACTGTGGGCATATTATTGAGACTGTGACTGTGTGACTCACGAGGCGTCAGATCAATCTAGGGGGTGACTGCTGCAGCCAGGGCAGTGTTTGCCAATTTTTGTGCAGAGTTAATACGGAAGTAGGGTGAGTGATTTACTTTTTAGCTCTGCCAAGTTGCCAACGCTTTGCTAAATTACACCAGGTACAATGCATAGATAGTTCTAATAAAGAACTATCCAATCCTTTGCATTGTTGATGGTGTAATTTTAGTTGAAGCCTATCCCTACCAGCACACAGACTCCGGTTCAGAGCAGACCAGGTTACACATCAAGGGAGTTTCTCTTCTGTAGACCCTGTCACTGCCGTTCCACCAGCCCCACATGTTGAAGAATGAACCCAGCTGCTCCTGGCCAGGCTGTGTGTGTGCTGATAAGGTAGGCTTAATAGTGCAGGGAGGAACAAAAACATAATCAATTAGTTGTAAACTTGTAAACTCTCAGCCGTGACTGCAGGAGTTGCCAGACTATTTCAGCTTCATCACGCTGCCGATTTCTAGCTTTATCTCCCACTGAGGTCTTCCTCCATCACATGGGGTCAGTGAGACTAAGATGATAAATAAATGGTCCTTAGCATGTTTCTTCTCCCTGAATCTCCCTTATATCTCACTTATAGGTCAGTGACACTGGGCTGACATTCTTCACATTCCTAATCATTTACAGGTACACAATTGTATGCACATTTTTTCCATTGTCTGAAACCAAAGCGTAAACTTGTGTATGTATAGAAAATGTGTGTGCTGTATTAAATATGGGTTTTTTATAAGTACTAGGTGCCCTTAAACCTGATATGGTTGCTAGGGAGTGGGGACAAGTTTATATTTGCTCTAAAAATACAGTATATGCCAGCCTCACAGCTACTCTTGCTTTTCTTACCACTTTCCAATACTGGTAAGGGTTAAAAATACTACATGTTGTAGACATTCATGGGTTAAATCACTTAAGTCTTTGCTGCATGTTTGGTGTACTTGAATCAGTATTTTAAAGGGATATCAAACTCAAAAGATTTTTTAAAATTATTTAGACAGATTATACAATTTTAAACAACTTTCCAAATTGTTTTGCTAATCAAATTTTCTTGGTATCCTTATTATGAAGGAACAGCAATGCACTACTGAGAGCTAGCTAGTGTATCATTTGAGTCAATGACAAGAGGCATATATGCTTTTCAAGAAATGATATAAACAGAACAAGACAAATTAGATAAAATAAGTAAATGGAATAGTTGTTTAAAATGGCATGCTCTATCTAAATCAAATACATTTTGACTTTTACCTTACTGTTCATTTTTAACCCTTTAGTGTTATCTATATATGTCATTTATAGGAAGCCTAACAGAGCTCCTGTCATATCTAAACAGGTGCAGGGGGTAGCATCTCTGAGATTGGAGTGATGGCAAAAAAGCTAAAAATGCTCTGGTCTTTTGGTGAAGTTTTATTTTGAAATGCCTGGTCTTTAAGGTGTTAATAATTCTAATATGCTTCAACTTAACTCAGCAGAAGTGGTAATTAATTCTACTAACTGACCATTAAGTTGCTGAAGAGTTTATTTTTAATGTTGTTTCCGAGTTTTTAATAAACACACAGATGTAACACTTTATTTACATAATACAGATATTTAAGACTAAATCGTGCTGTAATTTATATCCTTTTTCTGGGTCACCTCACCTTGTGTAAAGTATTCAAGATCATTAAGTGTCTGATCAATAGAGAGACTACTGGAGCCTGATTTTGTGATGTCACTTCCTGCAAAGCAGTTAAAAAACAATCTTAACCCAAAACCCTCACCTCCCAGAGTCTTTGTTTAGCATTCACCTTATCCCATGCCACTCAACATGTATTGACCTCTGCTGTTATCTTCTCCTCCGCATCTGAATTCATACCCCAAAAATGTATATAAGCAAAAGGGGCAGGGCCTCTATTTGCACCATGTTAAGAACTTCCAGTAGCTGTTTGGTGATCACCATCTTGCATCTTTTGGTCTATCAGGGAGTTAATCTCAGACAGGTCACCACCCGTACATGGAGCATCAAGAGTTATACATATGTTACAACCCCCACTCCAATGTCCTCCCACCTCCACTAGACACCCCCGACAGTCTGCACTACAGAATGGATGAAGGCCTTCATACTAGAGAACTTAGTGGGGGCACAAAATGAACAGCCCCATATGAACACAGAGCAGAATGGGGACCAACAAATGAAAAAGAGGGGTTTCCATCAGTGTGAAAGATAAAAATGCAGAGTTTGAAGAAAGAGAAGAAAAATTAGTTGCCATGGGACCGGGCAACACATCAAAAATGGGAGAAAAAAAGAGGGACAAGATCAAGTCACTTAACAATACTCCCTCTCGTGTGACTTTTCTCCCACAATCTAGAGTACTTAGATCTGAAGTATTTTAACCTCTTAATCAGCTTCACAACTATGTTAGTAGTTGTGCTACTCATTTATGGTGTGCAATTAATTTTTAGTAATTACATAATTCAGGGTTTTTCAAACTTTTTTTTTACAAGACCCAGTGCCATGATACCACATACCTTCATTGCCCTATTTTTATGCTTGGTCTGAACATTTCTGAAGTAATATACAACAAGATAGCTGCAAAGCGACTACAATGTATGCATACTTTTATTTCTAATTACAGTCAAATTTGAAAGTGTTGTAAATGGTAATAAAACACACACCACACTCTCATACAACACACACCACACATACACTCACACATCACACACTCTTATACAACACACACCACACACTCTCATACAACACACACACAATCAAACAAAACACACATACACCACACACACTTTCATACACCAGACTGTAGAAACACACACCACACACTACAATACATATACAAGTCGCGACCAAGTAAACATGGTGTTGCGACCCAGTAATGGGTCTTGATACATGGTTTTAAGATCCCTGGAATAATGAATATGTTTATATAATCCAAAGAACTACTTTGTTATCATAAATAAACATTATCACTATCATATTAAAATTCCAGGCAAAGAATATACTCCTTGGAAAACATTTAAGTTGTTTATCTTATCTTGTTTGGTGTGATTAATTATGGACACATATACATGAGCTCCTGCACATACCAACCAATCAGTGTGTAGCATGCAGAAAGGTCTGTGGTGGAATTCCATGGAATGCACTCCTGCCTCTCTAAAGGGTGTAGAACATTTTACATTTTTAGCTGTTAATTACAGGAAAAGCATGCAAAATAAGTAATGAAAAGTTTATCACAATTTTCTTTTCTGCATAATTGAATCATATATGGGGAATAGCATTTTGAGTTTAACACCCCCTTTAAGTTCTGGTTTAATAAATCTTAGAAAATGAATTAATCAATATAATTCAAAATTAATAAATATAATAACATAATGTTTATTATAAATTAATTAGTAAATTTTTATCATGAATGTTTGTTTCTTGATGTTCCTAGCAAACTATAGTTAACAGGATGTATGTAAAGTTTATCCCAAGGGTTTTCAGTACCTTGTGAAATATATGAAACAGAGAATATAAAATCTCTTATTAAACAATGATGTAGCTAATGTGCATACATTATAAGTTTGAACATTTATTTCTTAAGGTAAGTTACTTCTCGCATACTGTACTGACTAGCTCATTTACTGTTGCATATTAATGTATTTTTTATATTCTTAAAGGGACACTGAACCCAATTTTTTTCTTTTGTGATTCAGATAGAGCATGACATTTTTAACAACTTTCTAATTTACTCCTATTATCAATTTTTCTTCATTCTCGTGGTATGTGTATTTGAAAAGAAAGAATGGAAGTTTAGATGCTGGACCATATTTGGTGAACAACCTAGGTTGTTCTTGCTGATTGGTGGATAAATTCACCCACCAATAAACAAGTGCTGTCCATGGTTCTGAACCAACAATTGTCTGGCTCCTTAGCTTAGATGCCTTCTTTTTCAAATAAAGATAGCAAGAAAACGAAGAAAAATTGATAATTGGAGTAAATTAGAAAGTTGCTTAAAATTGCTGGTCTATCTAAATCATGAAAGAAAAAAAAATCTGGGTTCAGTGTCCCTTTAATATTGTTATAGTTTTTGATTGTTAAATAATTATATTACATTGCATTATATTATTACTTTCTGTTAATTTGTGTGTTTTTTTTATCTTTTGAATTTATTTCTGTATTCAAAAGGTTTATATTACAGTTATACCTAAAGGAGTATGGATTTATTGCCCAAAGAAAATACTTTCTATGTTACTCTGATTTGCACTATGCTTATTATTTATCTATGTATCTATCTATCTATCTATCTATCTATCTGTATTCTTCCCCTCTTTTCTCTATCTATTTCTTTCACACCCACAAAAAATCAATACGTGTAACACACAGATGTTGTAAAACGTTATTTTCACAATACAGATATTTAAGACTAAAGTGCGCTATTTGTAAAACTTTATTTACACAATACAGATATTTAAGACTAAAGTGCGCTATTTGTAAAACTTTATTTACACAATACAGATATTTAAGACTAAAGTGTGCTATTTGTAAAACTTTATTTACACAATACAGATATTTAAGACTAAAGTGCACTATTTGTAAAACTTTATTTACACAATACAGATATTTAAGACTAAAGTGTGCTATTTGTAAAACTTTATTTACACAATACAGATATTTAAGACTAAAGTGTGCTATTTGTAAAACTTTATTTACACAATACAGATATTTAAGACTAAAGTGTGCTATTTGTAAAACTTTATTTACACAATACAGATATTTAAGACTAAAGTGTGCTATTTGTAAAACTTTATTTACACAATACAGATATTTAAGACTAAAGTGTGCTATTTGTAAAACTTTATTTACACAATACAGATATTTAAGACTAAAGTGTGCTATTTGTAAAACTTTATTTACACAATACAGATATTTAAGACTAAAGTGTGCTATTTGTAAAACTTTATTTACACAATACAGATATTTAAGACTAAAGTGTGCTATTTGTAAAACTTTATTTACACAATACAGATATTTAAGACTAAAGTGTGCTATTTGTAAAACTTTATTTACACAATACAGATATTTAAGACTAAAGTGTGCTATTTGTAAAACTTTATTTACACAATACAGATATTTAAGACTAAAGTGTGCTATAATATATATCCTTTTTTTGGGTCACCTCGCTTACTGTACTGAATGGTTCATTTATTGTTGCCTATTTATATTTTTTATATGTTTAATGTTGTTATAGTTTTTAATTGTTAAATAATTATATTACTTTACATGATATTATTACTTTCGTTTGTGTTCTCCTTTTTATATCTTTTGGATTTAATTTTGTATTAAAACATTTTAATATTACATTTATACCTAAAGGAGTATGGATTTGTTACCAAAGAAAATACTTTATGTTACTTTGATTTGCACTATGCTAATGATCTATCTATCTATCTATTTATCTATCTATCTATCTATCTGTCTGTCTTCTACCCCTCCTTTCTATATCCATTTCTTTAAAAAAAATCTACAATGTGCCATTTACTTTTCAAATGCCAAAGTGTTTTATGCTTTCTGTGATGTACCTAAATAAATAAGTGTTATACCTCTGTGGAGGATAACTGAGTTATTTTATTAAGAAGAAGGCTTTTTCAATCAATTATATTTATATGTTAATATATTTATTAATTTGTGTTTGTGTTTATTATTTGCAAGTTACTCTGGGGTCAGGATATGAGAACTCAGGCTCATATACAAAAGATGAGACCACAGTGCTTAAATCATTTGCACTTTTTCTGTCAATAAAGGTATCTCGTTTATATTACTTTTATTATATTTTCTATTACAAACGTTTGTGTTCTTCCATCTATTTTAATCTTGATGTCAAATAAAAAAATCTGTTTTTATGTAATTTCATTTTTAAAATTACTATAAGACTTTTTTTCTTTTTCTTGGATTTTAGATTTTAAATTTAGTTTGGTTTTTGGCCACAACCATATTTTATTATTGTCTGATGTTTTATGGTTTTATTAAAATATTAATTAATATTGTATATTTATATTTCTATTATTTATTTATATCATTGTTATTTATATTATATCCTTAACCTTGCTCAGTCTGAGCGCATCCCACACCTTTTGTTTTTGACTTAACTGTTTTAGTCTGTCTTTGGGAGATTCATAGATATTTTGGGCTACACTATGAGTGGAGCGCTAACAGTTACGCGCAAGCAAAAAGGGGTTTTATTGTGGGTGTTTGCACGTCGGTGCTGGTATTACAAGTAAACGCAATTGCTTGAGAGCAATTCAAGTTAACGCTCGTCAGGTTAGCGGGTCCTCAGGACTCTGGTTAACAGTGTCACAAAACACATCAAAAATACATTACAAAGCACAGTTGCACTCATAATAACATAATCTAATAAAAATTATTACAAAAAAAAACATTGTATAAAAAAGTTATAAGAGCTGAAAGATATGAGGTCACAGGTGTTAGGAAAAAAAGGCAGGCAAAGGGCATTAACACAGAGATACATACAGATAAGTCTAAAGATGTATAAGTATGTGTGTGTGTGTGTACATATGTATTTATATGTGGACATATGTAATTACAGATAAATATTCACATATTAAAACACATAAATACATATACAAGTATATATATATCCAGCAAAACAGCTTGCAATCTCTTGAATTTTTTCAAAGTGTTTATTCAAAACATGTTTTCAATGTTTTGCTGGATATCAATGGTTCTGCTAGCACCCTGGTGGATGAAAGAAAGTGAGAGTGCACTTCTACCTTATTTGCATTGAAGACATTTGCAGTTAAAGGGACATGAAACACAAAACAATGATTTCATGATTTAGGTAGAGCAGATATATTTAAACAACTTTTCAATGTACAGTACTTCTATTATCAAATTTGTTTCATTCTCTTGGTATCAATTGTTGAAGGAGCAGCAATGCATTACTGGTTTCCAACTGAACACATTGGTGAGCCAATGACTATTGGAATATATATGCAACCACCAATCAGCAGCTAGAACCTATTTTTCTTACTTATATACAAAAAAGTGGTGATAATAATATCCTATATAGTAAAAGGCCAAGAATATTTGTCCAATGCAGTCATGCGCAGTAAAGACTGCACAAAGAGAGCGCAAAAGAGGGGGAGAGAGAGCAAAAGAGGGGGGGGAGAGAGAGAGAGCAAAAGAGAGAGAAAGGAATGCAAAAGAGAGTGAAGAGAGAGAACAAAAGAGAGGGAGGAGGGAGTGCAAAAGGGGGGGGGGGAAAGAGAGCAAAAGGGGGGAGAGCAAAAGAAGGGGAGAAAGAGAGCAAAATAGGGAGGAGAGAGAGAGCAAAAGAGAGGGGAGAGAGAGCAAAATAGAGGGGAGACAGAGTAAAAGAGGGAGAGAGAGCAAAAGAGAGGGGAGAGAGAGA
Source organism: Bombina bombina (assembly GCF_027579735.1). Classification (NCBI taxonomy): domain Eukaryota; kingdom Metazoa; phylum Chordata; class Amphibia; order Anura; family Bombinatoridae; genus Bombina; species Bombina bombina. Next base: position 567,003,997 of record NC_069505.1, on the reverse strand, counting down.
AAAAGAGGGGGAGAGAGAGAGCAAACGAGAGGGGAGACAGAGTAAAAGAGGGAGAGAGAGAGTAAAAGAGAGGGGGGAGAGAGAGAGAGAGAGAGAGAGAGAGAGAGGAAAAGAGAGGAGGGAGAGCGAGAGCAAAAGAGAGGGGGAGAGAGAGCAAAAGAGAGGGGGCAGAGAGAGCAAAAGAGAGGGGGGAGGGAGCGCAATAGAGAGGGCCAGAGAAAGAGTGCAAAAGAGAGGGGGGAGAGAGAGAGAGAGAGAGAGAGAGAGAGAGAGAGGAAAAGAGAGGAGGGAGAGCGAGAGCAAAAGAGAGGGGGGGAGAGAGAGCAAAAGAGAGGGGGGAGAGAGAGCAAAAGAGAGGGGGCAGAGAGAGCAAAAGAGAGGGGGGGAGGGAGCGCAATAGAGAGGGCCAGAGAAAGAGTGCAAAAGAGAGGGGGGAGAGAGAGAGAGAGCAAAAAAGAGGGGGAGATCGAGAGAGAAAAAGAGAGGAGGGGGAGGGAGAGAAAGGGGGTAGAAAAAGAGAGCAAAAGAGAGGGGGTGTTAGAGAGCAAAAGGGAGGGGGAGAGAGAGAGCAAAAGAGAGGGGGAGAGAGAGAGCACAAGAGAGGGGAAGAGAGCAAGCAAAGAGAGGGGAGAGTAAAAGAGAGGGGTGAGAGAGAGAGCAAAAGAGAGGGGGGAGATATAGAGCAAAAGAGAGGGGGAGAGAGCGAGCAATGAGAGGGGAAAGAGAGCAAAAGAGAGAGGAGAGAGAGCAAAAGAGAGGGGGGAGAGAGCAAAAGAAATTGGAGAGAGAGCAAAAGAGGGGGGAGAGCAAAAGAGAGGGAGAAAGAGAGAGCAAAAGAGAGGGGGAGAGAGAGAGCAAAAGAGAGAGGGATGGGAGCAAAAGAGAGGGGGAGAAAGAGAAGAAGAGAGGGGGAGAGGAAGAGAAGGGGGGAGAGATAGAGAGCAAAAGAGAGGGAGGAGAGAGAGCAAAAGAGAGGGGGAAAGAGAGCAAAAGAGAGGGGGGAGAGAGAGCAAAAGAAAGGGGAGAGAGCAAAAGAGAGAGGGGGAGCAAAAGAGAGGGGGGAGGGAGAGCAAATGAGAGGGGGAGATAAAGAGAACAAAAGAGAGGGGGGGAGAGAGAGCAAAAGAGAGGGGGAATGAGAGAGAGCAAAAGAGAGGGGGAGAGAGAGCAAAACAGAGGGGGAAGAGAGAGCAAATAAAGAGAGGAGAGAGAGAGGAAAATAGAGGGGGGTAAAAGAAAGGGGGGAGAGAGAGCAAAGAGAGGGGAAAGAGAGCAAAAGAGAGGGGAGAGAGCAAAAGAGAGGGGGGGAGAGGGAGAGAGAGAGAGAGAGAAAAAGAGCAAAAGATGGGGGGGAGCAAAAGAGAGGGGGGGAGAGGGGGAGAGAGAGGGGGAGAGAAAGAGAGCAAAAGAGAGGGGGGAGAGAGAGAGCAAAAGAGAGGGGGAATGAGAGAGAGCAAAAGAGAGGGGGAGAGAGAGAGAGCAAAACAGAGGGGGGAGAGAGAGCAAAATAAAGGGGGAGAGACAGGAAAAGAGAGTGGGGAGAGTAAAAGAAAGGGGGGGAGAGAGAGAGCAAAAGAGAGGGGGAGAGAGAGCAAAAGAGAGTGGGAGAGAGATAGAGCAAAAGAGATGGGGGTAGAGAGAGAGCAAAAGAGAGGGGGAGAGAGAGAGCAAAAGAGAGGGGGAGGGAGAGAGAGAGCAAAAGAGAGGGGGAGAGAGAGAGCAAAAGAGAGGGGAGAGAGTTTAAAAGAAAGGGGGAAGATAGAGAGCAAGAGAGGGGGGAGAGAGAGAGAGCAAAAGAGAGGGAGGAGAGAGAGCAATAGAAGGGGTATAGGGAGAGAGCAAAAGAGATGGGAGGAGAAAGAGAGCAAAAGAGAGGGGGAGAGAAAGAGCAAAAGAGAGGGGGGAGAGAGAGGGCAAAAGAGAGGGGGAGAGAGAGAGCACAAAAGAGAGGGGTTGAGAGAGCGCATAAAAGAGTGGGGAGAGAGCACATAAGAGAGGGGGGAGAGAGAGAGATAGCAAAAGAGAGGGGGAGAGAGAGAGCAATGGGTGGGACCGCTGTACTACAAAAAATGGCCTGTGTACACGGGCTTTAGGACTAGTACATCAATATAATAATACAATAATGAACACTGATATAGTAATACAATAATATTCCCTCAATGTGTATTATTATATTCATGTATATTATTATCACCACTTTTTGTATATAAATAAGAAGAATTTGTCATGTGTAGATGTCATTTACCTAATACGATTATGTTGATATACAGGTGTATATATAAATTGAAATGTTCTTATATACATCTGTACATATGCATATATATGTGTATATATATATATATATATATATATATATATATATATATATATATATTTATATATATATATATATATATATATATATATATATATATATATATATATATATATATATATATATATATATATACATACATATATGTATGTGTAAATATACCCTATATGCCCCAGGGATACAGGTTGTATTCCGAGTACAACATTTATATGTATATACTGTATATATAAGTATACGTTTTTTTTTTCTATTCTTCTATTTTTATATATTTTTATTTTTCTATTTTTATCTTTCCTTTTTTTAAATAACCTGTTTAATTTGGAAAGAGTTGAGCCGCTCTTATTAGAACTTTTATTAGAAGTCCTTTATCTATAGGTTCTTATCAAGAAGTTTTTTAACAAAAGGTTTTTAACAAAAGGTTTTTCAGTACATTTTTTAATATCTTTTTATTATTATTATTTTTTATGATATTCCTAATGGAATAATTGCGTCTTTTAATATAATGTATAAATAATATTAGATTCTTAATATAGTGTATAAATATGATTAGATTTGTATGTAGTTATATGTCCTTATTGTCTGCTAAGATCCTTAGGCCTAGATTTGGAGTTTGGCGTTAGCCGTGAAAACCAGCGTTAGAGGCTCCTAATGCTGGTTTTAGGCTACCGCCGGTATTTGGAGTCAGTGATTAAAGGGTCTAACGCTCACTTTTCAGCCGCGACTTTTCCATACCGCAGATCCCCTTACGTCAATTGCGTATCCTATCTTTTCAATGGGATCTTTCTAACGCCGGTATTTAGAGTCGTTTCTGAAGTGAGCGTTAGAGCTCTAACGACAAAACTCCAGCCGCAGGAAAAAAGCAGGAGTTAAGAGCTTTCTGGGCTAACGCCGGTTCATAAAGCTCTTAACTACTGTACTCTAAAGTACACTAACACCCATAAACTACCTATGTACCCCTAAACCGAGGTCCCCCCACATCGCCGCCACTCGATTAAATTTTTTTAACCCCTAATCTGCCGACCGCAAAGCGCCGCCACCTACGTTATCCTTATGTACCCCTAATCTGCTGCCCCTAACACCGCCGACCCCTATATTTATTAACCCCTAACCTGCCCCCCACAACGTCGCCGCCAGCTACTTACAATAATTAACCCCTAATCTGCCGAGCGGACCTGAGCGCTACTATAATAAAGTTATTAACCCCTAATCCGCCTCACTAACCCTATAATAAATAGTATTAACCCCTAATCTGCCCTCCCTAACATCGCCGACACCTAACTTCAATTATTAACCCCTAATCTGACGACCGGACCTCATCGCTACTATAATAAATGGATTAACCCCTAAAGCTAAGTCTAACCCTAACACTAACACCCCCCTAACTTAAATATAATTTAAATCTAACGAAATTAATTAACTCTTATTAAATAAATTATTCCTATTTAAAGCTAAATACTTACCTGTAAAATAAATCCTAATATAGCTACAATATAAATTATAATTATATTATAGCTATTTTAGGATTTATATTTATTTTACAGGCAACTTTGTAATTATTTTAACCAGGTACAATAGCTATTAAATAGTTAAGAACTATTTAATAGTTACCTAGTTAAAATAATAACAAAATTGCCTGTAAAATAAATCCTAACCTAAGTTATAATTAAACCTAACACTACCCTATCAATAAATTAATTAAATAAAATACCTACAATTACCTACAATTAACCTAACACTACACTATCAATAAATAAATTAAATACAATTGCTACAAATAACTACAATTACATAAACTAACTAAAGTACAAAAAATAAAAAAGAACTAAGTTACAAAAAATAAAAAAATATTTACAAACATAAGAAAAATATTACAACAATTTTAAACTAATTACACCTACTCTAAGCCCCCTAATAAAATAACAAAGACCCCCAAAATAAAAAAATGCCCTACCCTATTCTAAATTAATAGAGTTAAAAGCTTTTTTACCTTACCAGCCCTGAACAGGGCCCTTTGCGGGGCATGCCCCAAGAAAATCAGCTCTTTTGCCTGTAAAAAAAAACATACAATACCCCCCCCCCAACATTACAACCCACCACCCCACATACCCCTAATCTAACCCAAACCCCCCTTAAATAAACCTAACACTAAGCCCCTGAAGATCTTCCTACCTTGTCTTCACCATCCAGGTATCACCGATCCGTCCTGGCATCCGGTGCTGAAGAGGTCCAGAAGAGGCTCCAAAGTCTTCCTCCTATCCGGCAAGAAGAGGACATCCGGACCGGCAAACATCTTCATCCAAGCGGCATCTTCGATCTTCTTCCATCCGGTGCGGAGCGGGTCCATCTTGAAGCAGCCGACGCGGATCCATCCTCTTCTTCCGGCGTCTCCCGACGAATGACGGTTCCTTTAAGGGACGTCATCCAAGATGGCGTCCCTCGAATTCCGATTGGCTGATAGGATTCTATCAGCCAATCGGAATTAAGGTAGGAATATTCTGATTGGCTGATGGAATCAGCCAATCAGAATCAAGTACAATCCTATTGGCTGATCCAATCAGCCAATCAGATTGAGCTTGCATTCTATTGGCTGATCGGAACAGCCAATAGAATGCGAGCTCAATCTGATTGGCTGATTGGATCAGCCAATAGGATTGAACTTGATTCTGATTGGCTGATTCCATCAGCCAATCAGAATATTCCTACCTTAATTCCGATTGGCTGATAGAATCCTATCAGCCAATCGGAATTCGAGGGACGCCATCTTGGATGACGTCCCTTAAAGGAACTGTCATTTGTCGGGAGACGCCGGAAGAAGCTGATGGATCCGCGTCGGCTGCTTCAAGATGGACCCGCTCCGCACCGAATGGAAGAAGATCGAAGATGCCGCTTGGATGAAGATGTTTGCCGGTCCGGATGTCCTCTTCTTGCCGGATAGGAGGAAGACTTTGGAGCCTCTTCTGGACCTCTTCAGCACCGGATGCCAGGACGGATCGGTGATACCTGGATGGTGAAGACAAGGTAGGAAGATCTTCAGGGGCTTAGTGTTAGGTTTATTTAAGGGGGGTTTGGGTTAGATTAGGGGTATGTGGGTGGTGGGTTGTAATGTTGGGGGGGGGTATTGTATGTTTTTTTTTACAGGCAAAAGAGCTGATTTTCTTGGGGCATGCCCCGCAAAGGGCCCTGTTCAGGGCTGGTAAGTTAAAAGAGCTTTTAACTCTATTAATTTAGAATAGGGTAGGGCATTTTTTTTATTTTGGGGGTCTTTGTTATTTTATTAGGGGGCTTAGAGTAGGTGTAATTAGTTTAAAATTGTTGTAATATTTTTCTTATGTTTGTAAATATTTTTTTATTTTTTGTAACTTAGTTCTTTTTTATTTTTTGTACTTTAGTTAGTTTATGTAATTGTAGTTATTTGTAGCAATTGTATTTAATTTATTTATTGATAGTGTAGTGTTAGGTTAATTGTAGGTAATTGTAGGTATTTTATTTAATTAATTTATTGATAGGGTAGTGTTAGGTTTAATTATAACTTAGGTTAGGATTTATTTTACAGGTAATTTTGTTATTATTTTAACTAGGTAACTATTAAATAGTTCTTAACTATTTAATAGCTATTGTACCTGGTTAAAATAATTACAAAGTTGCCTGTAAAATAAATATAAATCCTAAAATAGCTATAATATAATTATAATTTATATTGTAGCTATATTAGGATTTATTTTACAGGTAAGTATTTAGCTTTAAATAGGAATAATTTATTTAATAAGAGTTAATTAATTTCGTTAGATTTAAATTATATTTAAGTTAGGGGGGTGTTAGTGTTAGGGTTAGACTTAGCTTTAGGGGTTAATCCATTTATTATAGTAGCGATGAGGTCCGGTCGTCAGATTAGGGGTTAATAATTGAAGTTAGGTGTCGGCGATGTTAGGGAGGGCAGATTAGGGGTTAATACTATTTATTATAGGGTTAGTAAGGCGGATTAGGGGTTAATAACTTTATTATAGTAGCGCTCAGGTCCGCTCGGCAGATTAGGGGTTAATTATTGTAAGTAGCTGGCGGCGACGTTGTGGGGGGCAGGTTAGGGGTTAATAAATATAATATAGGGGTCGGCGGTGTTAGGGGCAGCAGATTAGGGGTACATAGGGATAATGTAAATTGCGGCGGTTTACGGAGCGGAAGATTCGGGGTTAATAATATAATGCAGGGGTCAGCGATAGCGGGGGCGGCAGATTAGGGGTTAATAAGTGTAAGGGTAGGGGTGTTTAGACTCGGGGGTACATGTTAGAGTGTTAGGTGCAGACGTAGGAAGTGTTTCCCCATAGGAAACAATGGGGCTGCGTTAGGAGCTGAACGCTGCTTTTTTGCAGGTGTTAGGTTTTTTTTCAGCTCAAACAGCCCCATTGTTTCCTATGGGAGAATCGTGCACGAGCACGTTTTTGAGGCTGGCCGCGTCCGTAAGCAACTCTGGTATCGAGAGTTGCATTTGCGGTAAAAATGCTCTACGCTCCTTTTTTGGAGCCTAACGCAGCATTTTTTGGGACTCTCGATACCAGAGTTAATTTTATGGTGCGGACAGAAAAAAGCCCGCGTAGCGTTAACAGCCCATCTACCGCCAAACTCCAAATCTAGCTGTTAGAATGCTCACTGAGATACATAGCCACCAAGGAAACTTAGCGTAATAATGAATATATTATACCTAAATTATGCACCCATAATTGTGACCGGTGCTCTATCTGTTGCCATTATTCAAAATGGCGGGGATGACTTAACCAGAAATAATACAACCGGAACCGGAAGTGACACACGGTCAACTGGAAGAGGCGTCACGATTCCGGAAACAGAAGTATGGCAATCACAGGGCGGAAGCATTGACCCGCTGTGGCGGGAACTAACCTATCATTGATATCTTTTGATAAACTCACCCTTTATAGGTCTCAAGTTCTCTTAGCCTCATTATGTCATGAAAAAGGTCCTTTATTGGGCAGAAACGCGTCGATTATACGGACTCTGAGGTATGAGTTCTTCCCTTTCCCATTGATGTACTTCTATCATTTTGGTTCACATTTTAGAAGTTTTTGCACATATATTTATTATATTTTTCTAGGTAATCCAAAGCAAATACTTCACTGATCATGACACTCAACACTATTCCAAGGATACTACGATATATATTTTTCACGTATATATATATATATATATATATATATATTTATTTTTATTTTTTTCAAGTGTACACGTTTTTTTTAGTTTTTTCAATATATATATATTTTTTTTCTACTTTTTTCTTTTTTCTTTTGCAAGGACTATTTTCTACACACATCTGAGGATCATCCCCCAGGTCATCTTCATTGATTTGTTGGAGTTTACTTTCACCACCATTATTACTATTATAATTATTTTATTATGTTTCAGGTTTTTAGGAGTTTTTTGGTATAATCCTTCTCGCTTTTGCTTAAATATTTATGTTATCAATTCCAAATTGTTAGACTTTTGTCACCATTTCAGCCTGATATCATACTTTAACCTTGTTTTGGCACTCCTATTCCAAACTCCATTAGTGTGTTAGGAGGTCATCCTTTATTTATTATTGACGTCATCTATTTTAATAACATGTTACAACATTTTTTTCTCCACCAAGGATATGGGAATTGCAGTATATTTATTGGCATCACTCAAGTTACCGACTTACAGTTATTGTTTGTTTTTAAATTTTAAATAATATAACCTATGAATAATTTAGAAAACTGTGTAGAAAAGAGGCTGCGAAATAGGAAAAAGGAATACAGACTATGAATAAAATATTTTAAAGGGACACTCAGGTTAAATTAAATTGTCATGATTCAGATACAGTATGTAATTTTAAACAACTTTCCAATTTACTTCCATTAAAAAAAAATGTGCACAGTCTTTTATATTTACAATTTTTGAGTCACCAGATCCTACTGAGCATGTGCAAGAATTCACAGACTATACGTATATGCATTTGTGATTGGCTGATTGCTATCACATGGTACAAGGGGAGTGGAAATAAACATAACTTTGAAATTTGTTATTAAAAAATCTACTACTCATTTGAAGTTCAAACTAAGTGCTATTGTATTGTCTTGTTATCTTGCATTTGTTGATTATGCAAATCTAATGTGTTGACTGGTCCTTTAATACAAATATATAAACTAAATCTCTCCTTACTTTATTCTAGCATCTAAATGTATCAAGAACATGGAGCAGAGCAATCACACTATTGTATCATATTTCATTATTAAAGGACTTACTGATGTTCCCGAGCTTCAGGCTCCAATCTTCGTTCTGATTCTATTTATTTATCTTATTTGTCTTGGAGGTAATATAATGACTCTTCTACTTGTCTCTTTAGATCCTCAGCTCCAAACTCCCATGTATTTTTTCTTGGGTAACTTATCCCTCCTTGACATATGCTCCACCACCATCACTCTACATAAGATCCTGTTTATTTTTATATCAGGAGATAATACAATGTCTTTCTTTTGCTGTATAACACAGATGTATATGTTTATATCTCTGCAAGGTGATGTCCTGTTAATACTGACTGTGATGGGTTATGATCGATATGTGGCTATCTGCCGTCCCTTGCATTACCAAATGGTCATGAACCGTAGAGTATGTGTTGGGTTGGCCACCATCTGCTGGGTTATCGGTTACATAGAGATCACACCTACACTTTTAGCAGTATTAAGGTTCACATGTTATAAATCTAACATAATAAATCAGTTTTTTCTGTGATGTGATTCCATTGAAGAAATTTTCCTGCAGTGACACTACTTTTTTAGAGCTTTATATACTTATTGAAGGAGGTTTTATTGCATGTTTAGTTCCACTTATTCTCACTTTTGTCTCTTATGTTTACATTATAAATGCCATCATGAGGATCTGTTCCAGCACTGGAAGACGTAAAGCCTTCTACACATGTTCATCACATCTCACAGTAGTTATCCTTCTCTATATGACTATCTTCTGGCAGTATCTGACACCAGAGTCCATGGATACTTTAGCATCTAAAAAACTTTTTTCCCTCTTTAACACAGCTGTTGTCCCTATACTAAACCCACTGATTTACAGCTTAAAGAACAAAGATGTCAAATCATCTCTAAGACACATGTTGAAGTCTTGTAAGGTTAATGTTTAAATATAAAATCAAATATATCCTATATTTTGGTGCGGTTGTCTAACTAAAACATTTCAGATATTTATCCCCTATTTATCCTAATTAATCTTAGTATTTAGGGATGGTTATATGTCTGTATTTTAAAAAAATATTTTTTTCTTAACAATTATTGTGACATTCAGATGATTCTCTCGAACAGATGTTTACTTTTGAATCTGTAACCTAATATTCCAATTTTAATACTTAAATATAACACTGATATCACAGTTATGCAAAAATGTTTTTGTAATTTGCTTGCAAAAGAAATTAATTAATTTGAGCAAATTTTGTCAGAAATTTGTTCTTTAGCTAAACAAACTAATGATTGAATAGAAAATAGTTTTTGATAATATTTATTTAGTTTCTATCTTTAAATAGATAGCGGAGACTATATCAATGAGTTAACACATTTTTATATGTATTCATAAGTTTGTTTAGTTAATAAATGGGTTTCCAATAAAGGGCTAGATAACAAGTGGAGCACTATTTATCGCCCCCACTCGCAAGCTAACTCCTCTAAAAATAAGCTTTTTGCAAGCGTCAGATAGGACTCGTATTACTATTTAAAGTAAAAAGTTTTCGCTCTCGTGCTAACCTAACGTGCACAAAAACCCAAACTTCGAACATTGCAACCATGTTAACGTATTTTCCCATAGAAGTCAATGGAACAACACACTACTCACATGCAAACCCAATCGCATTTTCTCAAGTGCACTAGCCCGACAAGAAAATATTAATATTTCACATTTCAGTGTTCTTCACATAGCAGAATATGCTCTGTTTTTTCATAAATACATATTTCTACATATATTTGATGTTTTTATTGGTACAATATATATCTATACTTAGATTATATATATATATATATATGTGTGTGTGTGTGAAATATTTACAGTAAATATATAGACACTTCAATAAATTTAAATTTTTGCATAAGTATGTTTTTTTTGGCTTTCATCTACTTGACTGTAAAGGGCTCCAATGCACATACGACTAGATTACGAGTTTTGCGGTATGGCTATACCGCAGAAAAATTGGCCATTGCGAGTGGAATGGCTGGAAACGCATATTACGAGTTGCGGCGGTATAGCTATACCGCAAGCATTTTAGCTTGTAATGCAACGTCTATTCCGCACTCAAAATTTTTTTCTATAGTGCTGTATTACAGGTTGTGCGTTCCGGCTAAAATGCTTGTGTTACAGCCTATACCGACACGATTCATTCCATCATCTGAGAGCAGTAGTCATGGATTTTGAAACATACCTGTGAAATAAAAAAAACCTAAGTTTAAACTCTAAATTAACCTAACATAACTATTCTAACAAAATAAAAGAAACTATTAATTAAAAACATTTTTACATTAAAAAATGACTATGCCCCCCTAAAAGTAACCCCCCCAACCCAACCAACCCCCAAAATAAAAAACCTTACTTTAAAAAATCCTAAATTATCCATTGACCCTAAAGGGGCATTTGTATGGGCATTGCCCTTTAAAGGGCATTCCGTTCTTTTACTGCCTTTAAAAAGGCATTCAGCTCTTTTACAAGTGCCCATCCCTAATCTAAAAGAAAAAAAAAAACACCCAAAAAAATAAAAATAAAAATCCTAATACTAAAACCCATAAAATCTACTCCCAGTTCCAGAAATCCGGACATCCATCTTCATGCAGGCGGCGAGAAGTCTTCATCCAGGCGGCGACACCTTCATCCATCATGGGGACACCTTCTATCTTCATCCCGCCGGTGTGGAGCTATCCTGGAGGGCGATGACATCCTGCAAGGAGCATCCTCTTCATACAATCACCACCGTACACTGAAGTTGAATGCAAGGTACCCGTTTGAAAATGGTGTACCTTGCATTCCTATTGGCTGATTTCATTCTTCAAATTCAAATCAGCCAATAGGATGAGAGCTTCTGAAATTATATTGGCTGTTCAAAACAGCCAATAGGATGAGACCTGGAGATGAAGATAGAAGACGTCCCCATGATGGATGAAAGTGTCGCCGCCTGGATGAAGACTTCTCACCGCCTGGATGAAGATGGATGTCCGGATTTCTGGAACTGGGAGTAGATTTTATGGGTTTTAGTATTAGGATTTTTATTTTTATTTTTTTGGGTGTTTTTTTTTTCTTTTAGATTAGGGATGGGCACTTGTAAAGACTTCAAGAACCGTGAATAGATTTTTTGGGGTTAGTGTTAGGTTTTTTAAAATATTTTTGGGTGTTTTTTTTTTAGATTAGGGATGGGCACTTGTAAAAGAGCTGAATGCCCTTTTAAGGGCAGTAAAAGAGCTAAATGCCCATACAAATTTAGTAATTTTTTAAGGTAAAAGAGCTGTTTAACTTAGGGCAATGCCTTACATAAGGCCCTTTTAAGGGCTATTGGTAGTTTATTGAAGGTTGGGGGATGTTTTTATTTTGGGGGGCTTTTTTATTTTTATAGGGCTATTAGATTAGGTGTAATTGTTTTTATTTTTGATAATTTAGTTTATACATTTTTGGTAATCTTAGAGTTTTTTATTTTTCGTAATTTAGTGTTTATTATTTTTTGTAATGTCAGATTTTTTTATTTTTTTCATTGTGTTAGGTTTATTTTAATTTTTAAATTTAGGTTTCACATTGGTAGTTTTTGTATTTTATTAGAATAGTTATGTTAGGTTAATTTATAGATTAAACTTTTTTTAAATTTTTTTTATTTCACAGGTAAATTTTTTATTTTTTTAAAGATAGTTTAATTGTAATTCTAATTTAAAGTTATGGGGTTTTAGGTTTAGGGGTTAATAGTTTTATTTAGTGTTTTGCGATGTAGGGGGGGTGGCGGTTTAGGGATTAATAGGTTCAGTTTAGTAGTTACTATGTGGGGGCTGGAGGTTTAGGGGTTAATACTTTATTATAGCTTTGGAGATGTGGGAGGACAGCGGTTTAGGGGTTAATTGGTTTATTTACGTGTCGTTGATGTTGGGGGTTGTGGATAAGGGGCTAATAAATTGGATCTTGATAAATGGGCCCCAATGTTTTCGAGAGAAGCAGAGTGACAGCAGGCTGCCAAGACTGCATCCCCCTACCTCCCCTCCCCCTAACACATCCCTTCAGCTTTTTGGACACCTAAAACCATATTATCCAGCAGGGGGGGAAGTGACCAATCATGCAAACACTACTTCCTTCTCTGGCAGAGCTACAGTTGGATCTGTTTTACTCTTGCTGATGCTCTAATAGCTGTACATGTGAGCAGAACGTGTTGAGATGGTTATCTGGAATAGAGCTTGGTCAGAGGGAGAGGCAGGGGTCAAGTCCTACAAAAAAGTGTGGGGACTCACCAAGACTTCCACCCCCTCACAATTAATATTGTTTTATATATATATATATATATATATATATATATATATATATATATATATATATATATATATATACACACACTGTATTTAAATGTATATAATCTATATACTTTGGTTAATGAAAGCAAATGAAATCCAATTAAGGGTTGAATAGTTGCGTTTGGGTCTGAGAGTCCTCCTCTGTCACAGAGTCTCACCCACTAAGCACCATGTGTTACACAAATTGCGGGGTGATAGCACAGCAGGACCGCTGACAGTCTTACATTTAGTGCATTGTAGGAAGTGTTACTGCCCATTACTAGAGTATCTCACTATCCCTCTAACCAGACTGTGCTCCAGCAACTTCCAACAGCAGCAGCAGTGTTTACTGAAGTGTTTCTGTTCTCTGTCCATAGTGAACTTAGTTTCTTCTGCAAAAATAGTGCAGGAACTCCGTTCCCATGCGTGCCCACTTGAATTGACCCCTGGGCAGAGTGACTGCTGGGAGAGGGAGAGTGAATGGAGGGGGCTGTAGAGACTGGAGGGTAAAGCAGGCTGTCTCATGCATTGACAGGTCTTTTCATTACTATGGTCAGCTTTATTTACATTTTAGCTGTGTGACATCACATTCTGAAAGGGCTAGGCTTGCTGCACTAACTGGGACTTAGTTGCAGCCTCATGCAGGTGAGCCAGCTGCACCATAGCCCAATGGTACTGGTACCTCTCTGATGAAAACAAAATACTAATCACACAATGGGAATAATGTCTATGACTCAGCACATTACTTCCACAAGGACATGCATAAGGACACGGATGTTCAACCAACTCCTTAAATCGAAGGCCCAGATTATAAAAACAATTGCCGGTCAAGACATGGGGGCCAATTTATTATGGCCCGAATGGGGCCAAATACCCCTGTTTCCATGTGAGCCTTCAGGCTCGCTGAAAACAGGAGTTAAGAAGCAGCGGTCTTAAGACCGCTGCTCCTTAACTCGCCCGCTGCCTCTGAGCCTGCAGACTGCAATCCGCCTGATTGAATATGATCGGGTTCATTGACATCCCCTGCTAGCGAATCTGCAGGGGGCGGCATTGCATAAGCAGTTCACCAGAACTGCTTGTGCAATGATAAATGCCGACAGAGTATGCTGTCTGCATTTATCGATGTCTGGCAAACATGATACGCTACCGTACAGCTAGACATTGATAAATCGGCCACATGGTTTTCCACTCAGACACTTGCATGAGCGGCCCTCATGGAATTCTATAAAAACAAACAGGGGGCTGATTCTTAATACAAATCATATAAATATATATATATATATATATATATATATATATACATACAAATATTTGTGTATATCCATTATAGGACTTTCCATTCAAATACCTTGTCATATGTCATATCATTTTGAACCCTTATAACTTTCTTTTTTAATACTTATATTAATAATTTTATTAGATAATTTATATATGAGTGTAAATGTATACTTTAATGAATTTATGTTATAATTGGTGCAACTTTTAATTTTGCTCTAACTCTTTACGTAAGGACTTCAGTTGTGCTAACCCGATGAGCGTAAATCAAATTTGCACTTGTGCAGATATGTTTATTTTCAATTTATAATATACACGCATGATAATTTAATATTGCACATTTGCTAATAGTAGGGTAACTATTAATCTAGCCCATGGTTTTCTGAAATTATGAAGTAAATTGTATTAATTACGCGTTTTAGCGTTTGTCATCAGAGTAACTGCAGTTTAGTAATGGCTGTGTGCCCAGAACTGAATTGGAACAAATGTAGCCAAATCTCCTTGTGCACTCAGCATGAGCTCAAATAACATTTTCGGAATTAAGAAGTGTAATTAATACAATTTAATTTATAACCTCAGCAAACTGTGACCAGATTACAAGTGATGTGCTATTTTGCGATTTCGTTTGCGCGCAAACACTGGCAGAAATAAACTTTATGCATGTGCAGACTTCCTTGAAAGTAAAAGTTATATATTTACACACATACATACACACACATATTTAGACATGTTTATGTATGTACCATATACCTTTAAACCCTTGAAAATGTTTCTATTAATATTTATATTTTTATTTTTTATTAGATAGTGTATATATGAGTGTAAATGTATTTTTAATGTATTTTTGTTGTGTTTAGTGCAACTTAGTGCGCTAACCCAACAAGCGAAAATTTAGTGAGAGTGGTAAGTTTACTTTCAACTTGTAATACGCAATTGTTAGCACGCGCATCATATTTCACGTGTAGGCTAAAGATAGGTCCCCACTTGTGGTCTTAACAGAAAAAATATCTTCAAGTAATTATAGAATTATTTAAATCAAGCTTTTGTATAAGCAGTTTGTGGCCACAACAAGTTTATCTCATATCACTAACCATATTTATATTGTGAGCTTTAATAATTCTAATATTCCTTGACTTAACTCAGCAGAAGTGGAACTTATTTATACTAACTAATGGCCCGATTACAAGTGGACCGCTAACAGTTCCCCACAATCGATAAGGGGTTTATGGTGGGTGATTGCGTGTGTTAACGTGCATCAGGTTAGAGCGTCATCAGAGCTCTGGTTACAGTTTAACAAAACAAAAATGTTTCACAAAAAACTTCTAAAATACTTTATAAAGTACAGTTACACTCATAGAGGCCTATGTATCATAGGTCTTGCGGACCTGATCCGACAGTGTGAATCAGGAACACAAGACCTCGCTGAATGCGGAGAGCAAGAGCTGCTGGTGCAACGCCGCCCCCTGCAGACTCGCGGCCAATCGGCTGCCAGCAGGGAGGTGTCAATCAACCCGATCGTACTCGATCGGGTTGAAATGCGCCGATTCCTGTCCTCCTGCTCAGAGCAGACAGACAGGGTTATGGAGCAGCGGTCTTTAGACTCGCCAGAAACACGCGCCCACAAGCTCCATACGGAGCTTGATAAATGAGCCTCATAATAACAAATTCTTAAAAAAAAATTGCATAAAAAAGTTATAGAGGCTCAAAGATATGAGGTCTCAGGTGTTAGTAAAAAAAAAAAAGGCAGACAAAGGACTTTAACATAGAGATACATACATATACATGTCTAAATATGTGCATGTATATAAATATATATATACTGTATATGTTTATATGTTTGTGGAAGGGGTGGGATAGCGCTAGAAGAAGCCAAATGCAGCTAAAAATGTGAATATATGAAATGCAGTAAAGGTTCACATATAAATATGTATATATATATATATATATCGGTAAATAACAATTGTCACAATATTAAACAAAGTTACATAAAAAACACTAACGGCTAGATTACGAGTTTTGCTGTAAGCTTAAAAAGCAGCGTTAACAGGTCCTAACGCTGCTTTTTAATGCCCGCTGCTATTACGAGTCTTGCAGGTTTAGGGGCTTTTGCCGGCTTCGTTGAGGACATCTTGCCGCTTGGATGAAGACTTCTCCCGGTAAGTGAATCTTCGGGGGTTAGTGTAGGATGTTTTAAGGGTGTATTGGGTGGGCTTTATTTTTAGGTTAGGGCTTTGGGCAGCAATAGAGCTAAATGCCCTTTTAAGGGCAATGCCCATCCAAATGCCCTTTTCAGGGCAATGGGGAGCTTAGGTTTTTTTAGTTAGGGTTTTATTTGAGGGGTTGGTTTTGTGGGTGGTGGGTTTTACTGTTGGGGGGGGTTGTTTGTATTTTTTTACAGGTAAAAGAGCTGATTTCTTTCTGGCAATGCCCCGCAAAAGGCCCTTTTAAAGGCTATTGATAGTTTAGTTTAGGCTAGGGTTTTTTTTTATTTTGAGGGGGCTTTTTTATTTTGATAGGGCTATTAGTTTAGGTGTAATTAGTTTAAAGATCTTGTAATTTGTTTTTTTATTTTCTGTAATTTAGTGTTTGTTTGTTTTTTGTAATTTAGCTAATTTTATTTAATTTATTTAATTGTATTTCATTTAGGTAATTTATTTAATTGTATTTCATTTAGGTAATTTATTTAATTGTATTTCATTTAGGTAATTTATTTAATTGCAGGGTTAGGTTAGGTTTTAGTGTAACTTAGGTTAGGTTTTATTTTACAGGTAAATTTGTATTTATTTTAGCTAGGTAGTTATTAAATAGTTAATAACTATTTAATAACTATTCTACCTAGTTAAAATAAATACAAACTTGCCTGTAAAATAAAAATAAACCTAAGCTAGATACGATGGCCTCTAGTTATCAATGTCTGTCAGAAATGATTCGACAGTGCGGATCAGGTCCGACAGACATCGCTGAATACGGCGAGCAATACACTCGCCATATTCAGCATTGCACCAGCAGCTCACAAGAGCTGCTGGTGCAACGCCGCCCCCTGCAGACTCGCGGCCAATAGGCCGCCAGCAGGGAGGTGTCAATCAACCTGATCGTACTCAATTAGGTTGATTTCCGGCGATGTCTGTCCGCCTGCTCAGAGCAGGCGGACAGGTTATGGAGCAGCGGTCTTTGTGACCGCTGCTTCATAACTGGGGCATCAAGCTCCATTCAGAGCTTGATACATATGCCCCAATGTAACTATTAGTTATATTATTATTATTATTATCTGTTATTTGTACAGTGCCAACATATTCCTGCAGCGCTATAAACAAATGCGGAGTACAACAAAACAATTATAGGGATCAAATGGGTAGAGGGCCCTGCCAAGAGTTGCACTGTTGTAGTCAGCTCTCAAGAAGGTGATCTACAAACAGCTGGGCTCTTGGGCTTACATGCTAAGGGGGTTCGGAGGATAGCAATGGAGGAGAGGAACTGGTATTAGGAAATGTTAGTGTAGGTTGTATGCATCCCTAAACAGTAGAGTCTGTAGGGAACACTTGAAGCTTTTAAAACTAGAAGAGAGTCTTGTGGAGCGAGGCAGAGAGTTCCACAAGATGGGAGTCAGTCTGAAGAAGTCCTGTAAATGGGAGTGTGATGAGATGACAAGAGAGGAGGAGAGGAGGAGGTCGTGAGCAGAGCGAAGGGGACGGGAGGGAGAGTATCTGGAGACAAGGTCTGAGATATAGGGGGAGCAGTGCAGTTGAGGGCTTTGTATGTCAGAATGAGAATTTTGTGTTTGATCCTAGAGGCAAGAGGAAGCCAGTGAATGGATTGGCAGAGAGGTGCAGCAGATGAAGAGCGACGTGTAAGGAAGATGAGTCTGGCAGAGGCATTCATTATGGATTGTAAAGGAGCTAGGCGGCAGGTGGGGAGACCAGAGAGGACAGAGTTGCAGTAATCGAGGCGGGAAAGAATGAGAGAGTGGATTAAAATCTTAGTTGTGTCTTGTGTAAGGAAATGTCTAATTTGAGAGATTTTTTTAAGGTGGAAGCGGCAGACTTTAGCCAATGACTGAATGTGAGGAGTGAAAGAAAGATCTGAGTCAAATGTGACCCTGAGACATAGGGCATTGTAGCTAGCTTAGGGTTTATTTTATAGGTAAGTATTTAGTTTTAAAAAGAAATTATTTAGTTATTAATAGAAGGTTTTATTTATATTTATTTTAATTATATTTGTTAGTGGGTGTTAGGGTTAGACTTAGGTTTAGGGGTTAATACATTTAGTATAGTGGCAGCGACATTGGGGGCGGCAGATCAGGGGTTAATAAATGTAGGTAGGTGGCGGTGATGTTGGGGCAGCAGATTAGGGGTTAATAATATTTAACTAATGTTTGCGAGGCGGGAGTGCAGCGGTTTAGGGGTTAATATGTTTATTATAGTGGCGGCGATGTCTGGAGCAGCAGATTAGGAGTTCATAAATATAATGTAGGTGTCGGCGATGTTGGGGGCGGCAGATTAGGGGTTAATAAGAGTAAGATTAGGGGTGTTTAGACTCGGGGTTCATGTTAGGGTGTTAGGTGGAACATAAATTTTATTTCCCCTTAGGAATCAATGGGGCTGCGTTACTGAGTTTTACGCTGCCTTTTTGCAGGTGTTAGACTTTTTCTCAGCCGGCTCTCCCCATTGATGTCTATGGGGAAATCATGCACGAGCACGTACAACCAGCTCACCGCTGACTTAAGCAGCGCTGGTATTGAAGTGCGGTATGGAGCTCAATTTTGCTCTACGGTCACTTCTTGCCTGTTAATGCCGGG
This sequence comes from Bombina bombina, assembly GCF_027579735.1. NCBI lineage: Eukaryota > Metazoa > Chordata > Amphibia > Anura > Bombinatoridae > Bombina > Bombina bombina. Next base: position 566,985,078 of record NC_069505.1, on the reverse strand, counting down.
TTTGTATAAACCTGTAATACCAGCGCTGCAGGGAAGTTAGCGGTGAGAATAATGTGCAAGTTAGTAACGCACCCCTCTTACCGCAAAACTCGTAATCTAGGAGATAGTTCCTATATGAACAAAAAATAATGAAACTGTGGTATATATTTCTTGGGCACAAATGTTTGTTGGAGTTTGATGTTGTAATGAAAAAGTTCCAACCCCAATAAAGGGAAGTCTGTTCTCGTAAATGCAGAGATAAAAACCAAAGTGTGAAACAGTAGTGTACTCTCACTCCTACATCTGTATTGAAGCGCCAGGTAGTACTTTCACAAACAGCATATGTTTATATTTGTATACATATGCATTTATGTATTAATATGTATGTATATACAGTATATATATATATATATATATATATATATTTATATTTACAGACATATACACACATAAATACACAAATATATATGTACACAAACACATATATAGAGATATATACATATAAGTACATTAGAGCCCTTTGCAGTTAAGTAGATGAAACCATCTATGCAATGTTCATATTTACTAAAGTGTTATACTGTGTATTTACTGTAAATATTTCACATCCCAATGTTCTGCACATAGCAGAATATGTTCTAAGTATTTATAAATATATAATCCTTTATATATCTATATATATATATATAGCTATACCTATATATAATCATCTATATATAAAGGTATAGATATATATATATATTGTACCAAAATACCATCTGATATATGTAGAAATTTTTATGAATAAATAGAACATATTCTGCTATGTGAAGAATATTGGAATGTGCAATATTCATATTTTCATGTTGTTTTAGTCTATGAAGAATATACGATCAAGTTTGCACGCTAGTAGAGTGTTAGTTTTTTTTCACTTTTCTTTTTGCTCCTTTGACTTCTATGGGGGGAATAGGTTATCGTGCGCGCAATATTTTAAGGTCGGCTTTTTACGTGTATCAGGTTAACGCGCAATTGAAAACAGTTTACTTTCAACTTGTAATACGAGCGCAACCCAACAAGTGCAAAAAGCTTCAGCACAGTTAGCGGGATTGTTAAATACCGCTCCACTTGTAATATGGTTCTAAATTTTCAGTTGCCGAATGTGTTTTCCCATTTTTTAATAAGAATGTTTTATGAAACTTAATGTTTGATCTAAGTGTAACCCATAGATGTTTAAAAACTTTGATCACGCAATACGGATATTTAGTACTAAAGTGTGTTTAATATTTATCCTTTTTCTGGGTCACCTCAAATTGTGTAAAGTCCTCTAAATCCTAATACATAGCACCTTAACCCTATGGGGCCTATTTATGATGGTGCGAGCGGACATGATCTGATATAGCGGATCCTGTCCGCTGCACTTCGATAAATGCCGACAGCACACGCTCTTGGCATTTATCATTGCACCAGCAGTTCTTGTGAACTGCTGGTGCAATGCCACCCCTATAGATTTGCGGCCAATCAGCCGCTAGCAGGGAGTGTCAATCAACCTGATCGTATTCGATCGGGTTGATTTCTGTTGATTTCTGTCTGCCGCCTCAGAGCAGGCAGACAGGTTATGGAGCAGCGGTATTTAGACCGCTGCTTTATTACTTCTGTTTCCGGCGAGCCTTCATTGAAGATAACATATCTAATCATTAGGGATTAAGTCCATATAAGTATTATAGTAGTGCCATTGGGATATTCTTATTAAAAAGTGATTTTGCGAAGAAAACCTAATCTATCACAAAAGGGTAATTTAAGGCAACTCTTTCATAGTACATTTAAACCATTATTTAAACTCCCTAAAGCTTTATCAAGATATAGCCAGACCCCCTGTACATCACTGCAAATAAATGAGCTAATTTGTCAAACGATTTCAGCTCCTTCATCCTTTCCTCTGTTCCCTGCCCTTTTTTTGGGGCCAAAAGTAATAAACGAAATAAAACAAACGCTACTAACAAACTTGCAAAATTGAGTTACTCTTGCTGCTTGTTTTGATACTGGGTCCATTTGTCTAGTCGGGATTCAGATGAATGTACGAATTGGGCAAAATTCCAAGGCCAAATGTACATCTACCATTTAAAGAACTAAAGGAAACGTTCACATATTTGGGAATCAAAATGTTTGCTAATCCAAATGTACTTGATTTAGATCCCATCATGAAACAAGTTGGTGATTAATTATTTAGATGGAAATACTTGCAATCAACAGTACGTGGGGTGCACATCAAGAGAGGTAAGTATGCAGATTATGGAACACTTTAATCACATAGAACATAGAATAAAAGTCACTGAAGCAGCCAATCACTTTATTAACTAGCATGATAAGGATGTTGGTAACTTCATTTGGATGATCATTGATTAAATTAAAAAAAATCTAGGTGTGAAGATATGTGAATGTAGCCCTTCCTGTTGAACTTTTGCACCTGTATACAGTCTGCAGGAGAAGTTGCCTAGGCAACTATTAGACTGGTTGGTCATGTGATCAAGTGAAACTGAAAGAAGAGTGTAAGACACAGGAGGAGGCAGACATGTCAGAGCAGTGAAGGTGTGTGTGAGGCCTGGCTGTGTGAGAGCTGCAGACTTCATCTTGTAAAGTAACAGCATTCCTCTGCTGATTTAGTGTATGCTGCCAGCTGCAGGCTGTCCCTGTTAGAGAGCTGTGGAGAAGAATGCAGACAAAGTAAATGACTGGCAGACCTTGGAGTTTTCTTTCAGCCTGTGCAGAATCCTGTTAGTGGTAAGAAGTATCCTCTCTCCTTGTCATACTGACAGGGCATTCTGTCCATCACATAAACTTATAAACAGCTCTTCCTGTGGATTGCAGTTTCCTATGAGCTGTAACTGTTTAAATGCATGTGGATTACCTAAAAGGGCCCCAACATTTATGTGCACCAACTGGTACCCATCAGCCATTAGGGTGAAGCCTGAGGGTGGGTTCGCAGGTGGTTTGGGAGGGTGCTGGGCCTGGTTAGAGAGAGTCGGTGTGTTAGTTAGCCACTGTATTTCTTGCCTTATTTTTATTTAACATAATCCTTTAATACATGTTCATACTGTTTTACTGTTATTACTGTGTGTGTTGTAGTTATTTATTATGTTCCTGTCTGGGAAACCCATTCTTGCCCTGGATGCCCAGTCAGGTGGAGGCACTGCCACAGTCATGTACCCCAATTCCCAGGTAGCGGAGACTCAGGATCAGCCTGCAGAGCACATGGAGGTAGCTGGGGTAAAGACCCACAGGAGTAATTGTGGGCCTAGGCCAAACCCCGTTACATTTGGAGGCACTGCTGAGATAAATTGGGGTACACCCAGTAAGGATACGTTAATTCCCCGGCCCACACTCCCATTTGTAACAGATTGGGCCCAGCAACAGAAGGTACCATTGCATCATGCAGTGATGATATGCCAGGTACCTCCCTATAGTGAGATAAAACATGTCACCAAGTGCGTAGAGATTATACTGGGAATAGAGATGGCTACCATCAGAGACATCCTGCATGATTCATACGGTCAAACTTACATGTTAGTATATTCCCATGCAGATTTGAGAGGCCGTCATAGGCCTACATGTCTATACCTTCTTGAAACAGCTCCTGAAGGATGTCGCTTAGTGTACGCTCTCCCTGATAAGGAGGAAGGGGTTACACTGAAGCAACCCTCCACTATAGGCCAAAGAGACTTTAATGTATCAAGTTATTCCCAGATTCTGTCCCCTTTGTCAGAGAAACCCCCCAGGAGATTACCGGTTACCCCTGTAGAGACTGGGGCCATCCCCAAACGAAATGTCTACTTTTCCAGTGTGCAAGGGACAACTGCCCCTAAGACCCCAGATCTAGTGGTTCCCTCATCTCCAACATCCCCAAAACCAGGTGATTCCCTATTGAGAACCACAAGTTCAGGAGAGAGTAACATATCTGAAATACTGCAAAAACTCTCAGAAGCCATAGTAACAGCTACCCATACCCACAGTTACCGTAAGCTGAAAGTGTTTTCTGGGAATCAGCCTGTTCCTGCCGGGGAGGAACCCTTTAAGGCCTGGAAGGATAATGCTGTACAATTATTGGAAGAATGGTCTTGTACGGATAACATAAAAAAACAACGGATAATGGAGAGTCTTTGTTTCCCAGCTACGAATATGATAAGGCTGTTTAGGGGAGTGAATGAACAAGCTACCGCACAAGATTACCTGAAAGTTTTGCAGGATGCGTATGGAAAATCTGAGGACTCTGATGATCTATTAATCAAGTTCCTAGCCACTAAACAGAAGGAACATGAGAAAGCTTCAGACTATATCAATCGATTACAATTGTCACTGGGAAAACTGTTTCATAATGGAGCAGTCACTGCATCTGAGTTGGATGCTCGACTATCCAAACAAATTCAGAAGGGAGGCCTTAGCAATGATCCAGTCATGATCATGTTAAGAGTTAAGTTGGATGATCAAGTCTTTTCCTATTCCACACTGATCCGAAAAGCAAAAATACTGGAGAACCAAATGTCCCCATCTCCTCCACAAAAAGGAAATTCTTCTAAAGCTGCAGAGAAAGAGGATATGGAACTGTTCATCCTTAAAAAAAAGGTAGCTGAATTAGAATTATTGTCTAAGTCATCGCCAAGAAGAACAGATTATTCTCCTACCAGGAGGCAGCACCGCAGGGAGACCACAGGAAGGTTATTCCCAGAGGAACAGTCCCCCCGAGGGAACTGTTTTAAGTGTGGAAAATCAGGGCATTTCAAGCGGGAGTGTCCCACTAATTCATCAGATACAGAAGTGGATGTGCTAGCTATTGAGCTGGAGGAGGCTCAAGCTACCAGTCCTTTCAGGAAAAGAGGAAAAAGAACCACACCCATATTATCTGTGGGGGCCAAGATCGGGCCCAAATCTCTGATACAGTTACAAATAGAAGATATTCATGCCTCGGCCTTGTTAGATACTGGATCCCAGGTCACCATCATTAATAGAGACTTCTATGACCATCATCTAAAACATATTCCCCTGGAGCCAGCAGGAGAGTTGCAGTTGTGGGGAGTGGGATCTCAGGCCCAGCCTGTAGAGGGATGTATAAGAGTGACAATAACCATCCCACAGTTAAACACAGGAATAATCTGCCCTATGGAATTGGAAGCTCTTGTATGCTCCATGAAGAAAACAATGTGCGCCCCAATAATTTTGGGTACCAACGCAAGAATGGTGCAGGACATGTTCAGGGCCTACCTAACTGAAGTGGGAGATGTATCTCTAACCAGACTGATGGAAGTCAGCCCTGTTCTAGGGAAAGAATGCCATCGACTAGCCCTACAAGCTAGACCAGGATCATGCCACTACTCGGGGAAAGAACCTTTATTTGTAAGGCCTGGAGAGACTAAGACTCTACGAGCCATAGCATCTATGCACCATGAAATATCAGGAGGAACCAGGCAATACCTCATTGAGTCCTTGCCTGAGGAGGATGCAAAAAAAGGGTGGACTCTCATACCTGAGGTGAAAGACTGGCGGAATCACTGGTGTAAAGATTTTCCCATAATGATAAGAAACTTAACACCCACAGAGATCAGAATTGATCGTCACCAGAAGATTGGTGTGATTCACTTGTTGGACCAAGTCTCTTCAGTAATGTCTGTAAAGGCAGAACAGGGAGGTGATCATGAAGGACCTATAGTTTTTGAACTGGAAGATTCTCCTCTACCACCAAAGTGGAGAGATAGCCTCCGATCCAAATTAGCTACTCGAGAGAAAGTCTTCTCCAGGAAAGAAATGGATGTGGGGTGTGCAAAGAGTGCCACACATGCTATCAGACTTTCTGACCCAGCTCCTTTCAGAGAAAGATCAAGGAGAATAACCCCTCGAGATGTGGAAGATGTCCGGGATATACTCAAACAGATGGAAGAATCTGGCATTATTAAAGAGTCCAGAAGTCCATATGCCTCACCCATAGTGGTAGTTAGGAAAAAGAATGGCACAGTCCGGCTTTGCATAGACTATCGGACTTTAAACAAAAGGACAGTGCCAGATCAATATACTCTGCCACGGATAGAAGATCTGCTAGATGCCCTTTCTGGAAGCCAGTGGTTCAGCGTCCTGGACTTGAGGTCTGGGTATTATCAGGTACCCATGAAGAAGGAGGATCAGGAAAAGACAGCTTTCATCTGTCCCTTGGGATTCTACGAGTTTACCAGGATGCCCCAAGGGGTCACTGGAGCTCCCGCCACCTTTCAAAGACTGATGGAGAAGACTGTGGGGGATATGAATCCCAAAGAGTGCCTAGTCTATCTTGATGACCTCATAGTGTTTGGAAGGACACCAGAAGAGCACGAACAGCGATTGCTGAAGGTGTTGGATCGACTCCAAGCAGAGGGTCTGAAATTATCAATAGACAAATGTCGATTTGCCCAGAACTCTGTTACATATGTAGGTCACATTGTTTCCGCACAAGGTGTGACAACTGACCCGACCAAAATTGAAGCGGTGATGAACTGGCCCAGGCCAGATAACATCAGTGAGCTGCGCTCATTTCTTGGATTCTGCGGTTACTACCGGAGGTTTGTGAAAGACTATTCAAAGATTGCTCGAGAGCTACACAACCTGTTAAAGACTACCTCTGCTATAGAGGGTGTTAAGGCGCCAAGTCCTAAAGACTCCTTCGGAAAGAAATGGACCTCAGGATGCGAAGAAGCCTTCTTAATCTTGAAGAAAAGACTCACAGAAGCTCCTGTATTGGCATATTCAGATCCCGAGAAACCATATGTGCTCCATGTTGATGCCAGTATGGAAGGCCTAGGGGCCGTATTGCATCAGAGCTACCCGGAAGGGTTAAGACCAGTGGCCTACATAAGTAGAAGTCTAACTGGTGCAGAGAAAAACTATCCGGTCCATAAGCTAGAATTCTTGGCGCTCAAGTGGGCAATTGTGGACAAGTTACATGACTATTTATATGGAGCAACATTCGAGGTAAGGACGGATAACAATCCGCTTACTTATATTAAAACAACAGCAAAGCTGGATGCCACAGGGCATAGGTGGCTGGCAGCATTGTCAAACTATAGTTTCAGCCTTAAATACAAGCCAGGCCCTAAGAATGTCAGTGCGGATGCTCTGTCCCGCAGACCTGGACTTCCTCCTCATGAAGAAAAGGAGGAATGGGAAGAAATCCCTGTGCCTGGGGTAGGAGCCCTGTGCCAAACATATATAGTGGCTGAGAGGCAGGATGAGTTCTCTGAACTCAGAGGAATAGACTCCATATGTCACTCCCCAGAAGCCGTACCAGAGGTATTCTGTGCTCCAGCAATGCTCCAACAGTGGTCTCACATAACCAATGAAGACAAGAAGAAAGCCCAGTCACAGGACTGGTATGTAGGTACAGTCCTCAAGGCAATGAGAGCCAAGAACCCTAAATTACTGAGCTCCCTTCCCATTGGACAAAGAGATTTGTACCGGAGAGAATGGAGTAAACTACATCTAGAAGATGGAATCCTTTATAGAATTATAAAATACCATGACTACCCTGGTCGAAAGCAGCTAGTGTTACCTCATAGATATCGGGGAATGGTCCTGAGAGCTCTCCATGATCAACATGGGCATCTTGGGGTAGACAAGACCTATGGCCTGGTACAAGACCGGTTCTATTGGCCTCGCATGAGAGAACATGTTGAACATTATGTGAAGACCTGCAGAAGATGTATGCTTGGCATAGGAACCATCTACTACCAATAGCCTATATCGATGAAGAGGAAGGGAGTAGTAGTGAATGGGAGAAAAGCACAACGGAGAGTCCTGAAAATGAGGCAGTAGAGACCCCAGAAGCTCTTAGTGCTGATGATCAATGGTGGTCTCCTCCTGTTGAGGAAACACAGCACTTTCCTTCCTCTCCTCCCTTAGCCTCCTCTACATTGAATCCCAACAGCCCCAACTTTGTGCCTGGGACCCCAAGAAGAGACACTTGTATCATGGGAAAGCCAGGGTCTCAAGCATCTGGTGACCTCCCCACCCAAGTGGCCAGAGCTGAAGATTCCCAGGAACATTCTGGACTTCCTCAGAGAGAACAGAGACTGGGTACTAGAATACGACAGCCTCCCAGGGTTCTTACTTACGATCAAGTCGGAGAACCCAGTTATGTACATATGCCCCAGGTACAGTCTAAAATGGTTGATTTTCTGTATGCGGTTGCGGACATTATGAATGTTGGAACCCCTCTGTACTAGAATAAACTGTAAGATAGTTAACATTTGTTTATAGGACTGTTTTATTATTTATTTATGTGCATTTATTATTATTTATATGTTTTGTTTTTTCAATTTACCTCTTGGTGGAACCTTGCCAGTGGAAGGCAAGGATTTTACAAGGGGGAGAATGTAGCCCTTCCTGTTGAACTTTTGCACCTGTATACAGTCTGCAGGAGAAGTTGCCTAGGCAACTATTAGACTGGTTGGTCATGTGATCAAGTGAAACTGAAAGAAGAGTGTAAGACACAGGAGGAGGCAGACATGTCAGAGCAGTGAAGGTGTGTGTGAGGCCTGGCTGTGTGAGAGCTGCAGACTTCATCTTGTAAAGTAACAGCATTCCTCTGCTGATTTAGTGTATGCTGCCAGCTGCAGTCTGTCCCTGTTAGAGAGCTGTGGAGAAGAATGCAGACAAAGTAAATGACTGGCAGACCTTGGAGTTTTCTTTCAGCCTGTGCAGAATCCTGTTAGTGGTAAGAAGTATCCTCTCTCCTTGTCATACTGACAGGGCATTCTGTCCATCACATAAACTTATAAACAGCTCTTCCTGTGGATTGCAGTTTCCTATGAGCTGTAACTGTTTAAATGCATGTGGATTACCTAAAAGGGCCCCAACATTTATGTGCACCAACTGGTACCCATCAGCCATTAGGGTGAAGCCTGAGGGTGGGTTCGCAGGTGGTTTGGAAGGGTGCTGGGCCTGGTTAGAGAGAGTCGGTGTGTTAGTTAGCCACTGTATTTCTTGCCTTATTTTTATTTACCATAATCCTTTAATACATGTTCATACTGTTTTACTGTTATTACTGTGTGTGTTGTAGTTATTTATTATGTTCCTGTCTGGGAAACCCATTCTTGCCCTGGATGCCCAGTCAGGTGGAGGCACTGCCACAGTCATGTACCCCAATTCCCAGGTAGCGGAGACTCAGGATCAGCCTGCAGAGCACATGGAGGTAGCTGGGGTAAAGACCCACAGGAGTAATTGTGGGCCTAGGCCAAACCCCGTTACATGAAGATAGGATTAGGGATCTCTATAAGAAGGAGACCTTCTGGATTTTTACTCTTAAAAGTCGTAGACCAGGGGAGCTTAACATAGACACAGATATCATTAACTTTTGTTGATTTATGATAGGTAGCTGCCCTTTGTCACTAATAGATTAAGGCTCCAAGATCCCTTTGCCATTAATTTGATGCAATTCAACTTTAGATCTGTTCAAAAAGGAGGGTAAACATTTTGGGCCAGATTACGATTGCAAAAAATATAAAAAGCACTTTACCAAACAAAAAAAAAACTATTCTAAAACTACAGACCCCGAAAAAAGATTTAATTCTATTGGTTGATTTTTTGAAAATCAACCAATAGCAGTGAAAGGGTAATCCAATATAAAAGGGGTACCTCACATACAAAATTCAGTGTGCAGAGGGGGACCACTTGAAGAGGGCGTTGGCGATCTGAAGATAGCAAGAAAAGAAGATAAGAAGACGCATCGGGTGGAAGATGGATGAAGATGGCCCCCTGCCAGGATGAAGATGGCTTTTTTAGTTTCAAGCTTATGTTTTTTCCCCTTTAGGTTTATTTAGTATAGGATTTTTTTAGCATAGGCTTTTTTTTTTTAAATCGCAAAAGAGCTTTAATCACTTTAGTACAATGCCCTACAAAATGTCCTTCTAAGGGCAGTCTTTTTATACTGTAGAATAGGATTTTATTTTTTTTTAGGAATTTTTGTAGGATAGTTTTTTTAAAAATAGGGTTTTTTATTTTTTTTTTTAAATAAATTTTTTTATTGAGACATTGAATGGAGATAACAGGAAAGAAAGTATGTCCCAGCACGAGACATATACAAAAATAAAAATAAATAACTGATACATATCACGTTTGGAAGGTACATAAGAATTAAAACATTAGTGTGCCAATATAGAATTCGTTATAATAGTATCTAGACAATAGGAGCTCAGTATTTATAAGATAGTAGGAGTCAATGACATGGAAGGTATCTAAATCGAAAACCAAGGAATAACATTTGACATAAGTTATGACACAGGCTTTATGACCTTAAATATGAAGTGCAAACAGTGAAAACAAAACATGTGTGACTGGAGCATATAGAAATGAAGTCTCGATTTTATAATACAGATAACGAGTGGTCCCTACTCTCAGATAAGTGGCATTCTATACGCTGAAAATAGTGAGAGGAAGGGAACTGGCTTCTATCAGGTCTCCCGTAGGCCTGAGTATATGGGGGGGTGGGGGATGCAGCGGGCAAGAGCCGCTCATAATGGAGGGGAAAAGGGAGGAGGGGGCGGAGTTAGTTAAATTGTTATGAAAATACACACTACAGGACTATGTAAAACGGAATGGGATTGGATCTCAGGGCTTTTGAGTATATTCCTGGAGAACACCTCTGGTTCATTAAGACTAGGGTATGGGTAGGTAAGAATAAATTGCCAAAGAGGATACAAACAGGGGGGGGGATATTTCTACAGATTCAAAAAGTTAGGGGCCACTACGTGAACCCCTCTCCTGGGGAGGTGCCAACTATAGGCGATGCAGGTAAAAGAAGTTGGGATATGACCCGCAGGTAATAATCGCCGGCGGGAAAGGAAGGAGAGGGGACAGATAGAGATGAGGGGTGTCCAAGAGAGCTATATCCTGAAAAAGCTAATATCTACAGCTGAATACATTGTGTGACAGTTTGGGTATGAGTGTGTTATAAGCAATACACTTTACTAATCAGGATGAAGTGGTGAAATGTAGATAAATAACCAACATTACCCAACATAGGGCGCCTAAATGTATAAGAGAATTAAGTAGTAGCGTACATGGAACAGGCATGTGAGAATGTTATTTGGACATTTCAACTATAATGCTTAATTAAGAGATAACTAGAGACTCAACCGCATAATTTCCATAATGTGATACAACAGGTATCATAAAAAGAGACTCATAGTCAAAAGAGATAATATTGAACTAGGCTGCCTGCAGGGATAGTAAATAAGGAAGAGTCAACTGTAGTATAGGACATTATCACACTTGAAAGTAAAATTTGACCACGTACTGTATGACAAATTAGGGCTTTACATATAAGCCTTTAGTAAGGTCATCCATCAAAAAAAAACAAAACTGCGGCATGTAATAAGCATGTCTTTGGGCTGTTAAGCGTTGTCTGCTAATATATAAGTGCACCAGCATCTGTTAACAGATTATAGGATATATGGCTGAATAAAATGTCCAATAGGTCTGTAATATAAATGCATGGCTCTGATGCACATCAGGTTATTTCATTCAGATCTATGTGAACTGCAAAGGCCCCCCTATTCTTGTCAATTAAAGAAATAGATAGAGTAAATATATATAAATAAACCCTAATATCTCTAGCAATGTATATTATTTGACAGTATGTGTATGAGTGTTTTATAGGCTATATACTTTGCTAGTTAGGGAGAGGCTGCGATATATATATATATAAAGACATTATTACCTTACATAGGGCACCTAGAGGTTTAGGATAATTAGGTGATAGCACGGATGCACCAGACATAGGACAATATTAACTGGACAATGAAGCTAAAATGGTTAGATGAGAGATAACCAGGGTATCTGGAAACTTAATCATCTATTTTCTATACAATGATGCAACAGGTATCATATTATCTCGGGTAAAGCGAAAGGACTATCCCAATGTTAGTTCAGGTTAACACAAAACAGGAAAAACAGACAAAACAGCAACAATAAGAAAACAGTACTATTAGCTTAGACCTATAGAACAATTAACTCTCTAAGACAGCTCTCCATTCACATCTATAGAGGGAAACATTTGTGATTGTGCAGGTTTACAAAAAGCTGTGACTAGCTCATGAGAAACATAATAAAAATTGAAGTATATTGCTATTAATGACACTCCTGTAAATTTGTTGAGGCTACATAACCTCTTCAGACATAGAGCAAATATTATAAACATAACAAGCAGAACCTGTAAGCACTTGTGGATCGTAGAGGACATAGTATAGATCTCTAGTGTTCAGAGTGGTGACTCGTCATCCAGAGGGGAGTCTATTATAAAATGGCAATCTAGATGATTTCTCTGGCAGAACATTATAAGTGGATTACATTAATACAAAGAGCCCTCCACTAACCAGTCTTATTCTAATGGTCAGGGGAGATTTACCCAACGCCTAACTTGACCAGGCATCGATGGAACCTCCACAGTAGCATCAAGACCGGCTGGGTCCCAACGGACGGTAAGACTGACGATGCCATGTCACTCATATGCGCAAGGGATCTGAGGTAGGTTGCGGTATAACGAGATCCAACGACGTTGAGGATGTTGTGAGCCTTCAACCCCCTGGAACATGCAAAGGCTGAGGGCTCATCTGTGCACAGTCCGAAGTCATAAAGAGCCTGGAACGTGTGACTATCGGCTAGAGATCCTGAAGTGTTGCAGCTGGTTGTTAGTAGAGCTGTTGGCATGCCTGCAGGCCGTGCTGTAGTTGGAGGGTATTCTATCTCGGGGCAGGTCACGAGCATTCGCTCGTCTTCTGTAGAGCCCTCTGTCAGATGTACCTCCGCAATGAACTGCGGTGCCCTGTCTCCGTCCACCAGCTTACCCCTATCCAGCTTCCTCAGTGCCGGTCCGGTCTCGGCAGAAAGGCTCTTCTTAGTGGTTGTACGTATAGCCTGGGTAGTGAAATCTATGTCGGTCTGAGGCATTAGCAGGGCTGGCATTGGCACTCCGTTCTTAGGCCGTGCAGGTTCGTCGCAGTCTGTAGGATCGATGGTAGTCGCCATTTTAGATGTAGGCGTACTCTTTTCTCTGGACTGCTCCCTAAGCGTGAGATTCAGATTATAGAAGTTTTGGTCTAGTTTCTGCATCAATATCTCAAATGATGACTGTATTAGATCCACAAAGTCTGCCATAACTAGAGGAGCAGTATAAAGCCCAAAGTAGAGTTGTAGATAAGCAATTTTCCAGCGATCTCTGCTGCCACGTGAGAAGTCAGATAGTTGTTGCTTTGCTAAAGCCTTCAAAGATGTTCAAGACCCTATTTCCATACAGATTGTATAATAGTACTTTCCTCCCCACATAAAATAAGCTCAAGAGTTAAGTTAATGGATGTAGAATCATATTATATTGCTTTGTTACGCTGTTTTGGCAGCAGAGCTGCAGACAAACATGTCTGCTCTCTCTGCTAGTTGGCTCCGCCCCCGGGTTTTTTAGTTTTTAATTAAACAACAAAAGAGCTGAAAACTTTATGGCAATTCCTTACAAAATGTTCTTAATTTGTTTTGGATAGGTTTTTTTTTTAAGTAACTTTTTTTAGAAACGGGAAATTATTTAAATGTAAAAGAGCTATCATCATTTTTAGGGTAGTTTTTTTAATAGGCTGGGGGGTTGTAGTTTTTGGAGCTAAAGAGCTAAATCGCTTGAGGGCACTGGTTTTTAAACCTGTCCTCAGGCCTCTCCAACAGGCCAGATTTTCAGGATTACCTTGGATGAGAGCAGGTAAATAACCATGGTTACTAATCAATTGATTATTTTACCTGTGATCCAGTTCAGATATCCTCAAAATGTGGCCTTTTAGGGAGGTCTGGAGATATGTTTGAAAACCAGTGCTTTAGGGCAATACCCTACTAAAGGTCCTTCTAAGGCTGTTTGCTATAGGAACCTTTAGTTTTAGTATAGGGTTCTTTATTTTGGAGTGTTTTATTTTTTATTTTTTTTTAAAGGTCATTAGTTTAAGTATAGGCATAACTGTGGGTTATTTCATTTTTTTTATTTTTGGTTATGTGTTTTTTATTTTAAGTCATTTTAGGGTTTGTTATTTTTAGCTTAGAGGCCTGGGGGTTAGCTGTTAGGTAATTAAGTAGAGTAAGGGTAGTTTGCGTTGGGGGCTGTGGCGGTTTAGAGGTTAATAGTTTTGGGGTGATTATGGTGGGGCAGGTTAGGTGTTAATAATGTTTTGGGCTTAGGTAGCACTGGGGGTGAGGGAACATAAGGGGTTAATAGTTTAGTGTAGCATTGCATTTATATACAGTGTTAAAATGATATGCATTGTCATGTATAATGCATATTATTTTAACATCATAGGAGCTATGTCACGACATTTATATACAGTTATAATAGGAAATTTCTTTTATACTTTATTAGTCAGGATGATTGCAGCTATGATGTAGGTGTAGGCGTTCTGTGGGAGTGAGGTGGGCATTTTAGAGGGAATACAGGGAAGACATGATGTAGCTGTAGACGGTATTAGGGCGTTAGCTGGTCGTTCCAGGAAGAGTTTACCTAAAATATGACGTAGGTGTAGGCATTCTGTGGAAGTTAGCTGGGTGTTCTGGGGGAGTATAGCTTGAGTATGAAGTAGCTGTATGCGTTCTGTGGGAGTCAGATGGGTGTTCCGGGGGAGTATAGCTTGAGTATGAAGTAGCTGTAGTTGTTCTGTGGGAGTTAGATGGGTGTTCCGGGGGAGTATATCTTGAGTATGAAGTAGGTGTAAGCATTCTGAGGAAGTTAGCTGGGTGTTCTGGGGGAGTATAGCTTGAGTATGAAGTAGCTGTAGGTGTTCTGTGGGAGTTAGATGGGTGTTCCGGGGGAGTATAGCTTGAGTATGAAGTAGCTGTAGGCGTTCTGTGGGAGTCAGATGGGTGTTCCGGGGGAGTATAGCTTGAGTATGAAGTAGCTGTAGTTGTTCTGTGGGAGTCAGATGGGTGTTCCGGGGGAGTATAGCTTGAGTATGAAGTAGCTGTAGTTGTTCTGTGGGAGTTAGATGGGTGTTCCGGGGGAGTATATCTTGAGTATGAAGTAGGTGTAAGCATTCTGTGGAAGTTAGCTGGGTGTTCCGGGGGAGTATAGCTTGAGTATGAAGTAGGTGTAGGCATTCTGTGGAAGTTAGCTGGGTGTTCTGGGGGAGTATAGCTTGAGTATGAAGTAGCTGTAGGCGTTCTGTGGGAGTTAGATGGGTGTTCCGGGGGAGTATAGCTTGAGTATGAAGTAGCTGTAGTTGTTCTGTGGGAGTTAGATGGGTGTTCCGGGGGAGTATAGCTTGAGTATGAAGTAGGTGTAGGTGTTCTGTGGGAGTTAGCTGGGTGTTCCGGAGGAGTATAGCTTGAGAATGATGTAGCTGTAGGCGTTCTGGGGAAGTTAGCTGGGTGTTCCGGGGGAGTATAGCTTGAGTATAAAATACTGTAGGTGTAGGCGTCCTGTGGGAGTTAGTTGGGTGTTCCAGGGGAGTATAGCTTGAGTGTGAAGTAGGTGTAGGCATTCTGGGGAAGTTAGCTTGGTGTTCCGGGGGAGTATAGCTTGAGTATGAAGTAGCTGTAGGTGTTCTGTGGGAGTTAGCTGGGTGTTCCGGGGGAGTATAGCTTTAGTATGAAGTAGCTCTAGATGTTCTGTGGGAGTTAGCTGGGTGTTCTGGGGAAGTATAGCTTGAGTGTAAAGTAGGTGTAGGTGATCTGGGGGAGTTAGCTGGGTGTTCCGGGGAGTTTAGCTTGAGTGTGAAGTAGGTGTAGGCGTTCTGTGGGTGTTCCAGGTGGAGTAACCTGCACTTTGATTGGTATACTTTGCCAGCAGGGTAGTATATTCCAGTCTCTGAAGTGCAGGTTACGAGTAAGATGTCAGCTATGTTTCTCTTGCCACCTTTTCAGTGGTGAAACTTTCCAGTGGGAGGCAGGTAGTGTTGGTTTAGGGAACGTAAGGTCTTATGTGTATTATTTCAACCGTGTTTGGTTTCTTTGAACTCACTGTCTGCGCTGTGTAGAAACACTTCATATACACCCCCCCCACCACCTGCAGAAAGTGCCAACGAGTGGCGATGTTGGAAATGTTTTGCTGACATAGTGCTCCCCCATTATCTCCTTTGTGAGACACATGCATTTTTTTATGATTTAGAAAGAGCATGCAATTTTAAAGAACTTTCCAAAATACTTATATTATTTCATTTTCTTTATTCTCTTGATATCCTTTGTTGAAAAGCATATCTAAACAGGCTCAATAGCTGCTGATTAGTGGCTGCACAGATGCCTTCCCTGATTGGCTCACCCATATGCATTGCTATTTCTTCAACAAAGGATACCTAAAGAATAAAGTAAATTAGATAACAAAAGTAAACTGGAATGCTGTTTAACATTTTGGGTTTCATGTCCCTTTATGGTTGTTTTGAAAGAAATGGAAATTAAATTGAGAAATTGAGATTGAAGATAAAACGAAGAGATCAATATTAAAAATGTAACAACATCTATCATCTATCTATCTATCATCTATATATCTAGTATCTATCTATCCAGTATCTATCTATCCAGTATCTATCTATCTATCTATCTATCTATCTATCTATCTATCATCTATATATCTAGTATCTATCTATCCAGTATCTATCTATCCAGTATCTATCTATCTATATATCTATCTATCTCTACATTATCTATCTATACAGTATCTATCAATCTATCTATACAGTATCTATCTATCTATCTATCTATCCATCCTCCCAAATGTGACTGTATTCCCAACACTATCTCCAGTCCTGACCCTAATCCAGTGGTAAAAACTACCTTACCTGAGCCTGCACTACCATTACTGTGGCAGTATTGTTGTGTAATAATGCAGTGCAAGCTCAGAGTGTGTAGTTTTTGTCACTGGGGTGCGGTGAGATTCCTGAACAGTAGAGTCACTTTTGGGGGAAGCATTATATTAAAAAGGGTGTTGTCCAGCACATGGGGAGTATACAGTAGTAGACAGTGGAGCATGTGCACCAGCCACGCCCCCCCCCCCCCCATAACAATGTTGTTCTGGACAAAGGGAAGGTTCAGGCTGTAGCATTAAACAAACAGCCAGGCTGAGTGACAGGCAGAGAACAAAAGGCTCCCTGCAGGCTCCACAAGGATATAGTTCACTCCTATTGGCTGCCTTTGACGCTAACCTCACACATGTCCCACTGGATTGTGTGTGAGTATCATCTTAAACATAAAAAAACTTGCCCCACCCCTAGACAGATTCCTGCAGATACTCATGTTTGTATTCACTTAAAAAAAATGTATTATTTGTTTAGTACTCCCTGCCACGTTAGCTCTCCCTTGTGAGATTCCTGTTCTAGAGAGCTTCATTTATTTCATGCAATGTATTTTTCAAACTCTGTTTTTATTTAATGAACCAATTTCCTTGAAGTTGTTTTGCATATTCTATTTTTATATTAAAGGGAAATTAAAGCCATTCTATGTATGTGTAGCGTATCTAGTTAAGAAAAGCATTGCATACTATCTGCATGCAATATACATGTTATAGGCATTTACATGTTGCTTTTATTAGCACAATCTGCAGGGTTTTACTGTTTCAAAGCAGTTCAGGGACACACCCTCTTAAGTATGTTTATCTCCTTTGTAGTGGCCAATAAGAGGGCAGATGTAAACGATCTTGTGCACTGTCCTAAGCAATCACTGTTTAGCATGTAGCAGGTATAGACAAAGTGCAGCATAGAACAGTTAGAAAAAAAACACAAAACTATATGTAGTGGTAAAAGATAGTAAATTATTCAAGATAAACAGCAACCTGCACATATTACTTATGTTTAAATAAACTGTAATGTCCCTTTAAATGCAAATAAAATCTCCAGGGGTCCAAATGGTATTGTAGAGGTCATGCAGGATGTTATTGATTTTACACATGCCCAATATTACAAATACCCAGGGACCTCTGAGGATACTGTGAGTACCTTGTGGTGTGTTGAAATTTAATTTTATATATATTAAAAAAAAAAATAGAAAGGAAATCATGACAGACTATTTTTTTAGTACAGTGAAAAGAATCTTGTCTGATACCCCCTTTTTTTTCATTATAGCGGAACGAGAGCACAGGAGAAATAATCAGCTGATGGGGGAGAGCAGGTTTGTAACCATGGTAATACTGATCAGCTGATTATTTCACCTGTGCTCTAGTTCAGCTATAATGAAAACCTGGCCTGTTGGGGGTATTTGAGGACCGTGGTTGAGAAACACTGACCTACACCATGCATTGGGAAAAGGTAACCACACAATGTCATTTAATTAGCATGTTTAGCCTCAAAAGCTCACTCAGGGTCTGATATTCAAAACCTCATCGGCATGAAGAGAAATCTTTGGGATATTTTAGACCTTGTATTGTAATCTAGGAGTCTCTGTTTCACATAAAGAACACTAAGGGGTCGATTTATCAAGCGCCAAATTGCCCCTGATACTCCTGTTTCCGCGTGAGCCTTCAGACTCGCTGGAAACAGCAGTTATGAAGCAGCGGTCTTAAGACCTCTGCTCCTAAACTGGTCCACTGCCTCTATATGATTGGGTTGATTGAATGAAACCCCTGCTAGCGGCCGATTGGTTACGAATCTGCATGTGGCGGTATTGCACAAGCAGTTCACTAGAACTGCATGTGCAATGTTAAATGCAGACAGCATATGCTGTCGGTATTCAGCGATGTTTGGCGGACAATCATATGCTACAGCGTATCATGTCCGCCAAACTTTGATAAATCGGCCCCTACACATCAACATAAACATTTCTTAAGATAAAATGTGTGTTTCTAAGGTTATAAATATCAGGCCCTCAGACCTACATATTTAAGTGATGGTAAACCCTAACTTATCAAATGCCATATATTTAATCTTCGCCATTAAAAAGTATATGTGTACCTTTTTTTGTTTTTAATCCATATGTGAAAGGGTTAAATGAGTAGATATAGTTATGCTTCTTTTGCAATGTTATGTAAAGATGCACTCTTTATTTTGTTTATGACAATTCCAGTGAACATCCATTCAGCATATGTGTCATATCTAGGGTGGCCATATTGCCTCTTTAAAACAGGACACATATAAAAAATACATATGTCAGGGCTGTTTAAAGAAATGTTTTGATTAATGTTCCATACATTTTTTTTACGACATTTTCATTGAACATCCAATCAACGTGTGTGTCATATGACAATCTTGAAGTTCAGCCCCTATAAAACCATTAGAAAGCCTATGTAGAGAGTGGATATGACTGCTCTGTACATCACAGGCCAGCCAAAAGAGGAAATGAAGAGGGCAGAGGAACAGACAATACAAATTAGGATTACAAATCTTTTTTTTTTTTTTTTTTTTTTTTAATAATTTTTTATTGAGGGTTTTTCATAATGACAACAAAAAACTATGGCATATACAGGTTTCAAAAACATAGCAATGATTGTCGTAATAACAATATAACAGGCAAAAAATAAAAAACAAAATATATATAATAAATGCCAAAATACATCTGAGAACCTCATTTTGTTTTTTTATATGATAATTTGGGTAGCTATTATTCCAGGCCATAATGTTAAAAAGGCACTCTGAAAGAGCACTGTAGCTACCATATAGACCCATTTTATTCTGAACTAGTTTGTACTTGACCGTTTCATATTGTTAAAGTCAGGGTCATAATGTCAAGAGCTTCATAAAAAGCAAGGGGGGAATTAGGAAATTGTCAGCGGGTAAGCACCGCTTATATAGGTAATATGTCTATATAACAATATTATAGCATACTTAAATTATTTGATGGAAATAGAAACAATAGCAATATAAATAGCTATGGTCAACTACTGTGGGGGGGCGAGAGACCATAGAAATGTTAATGAACATGGTCGCTTATTTATCGTTGTATAACATGTGGCATGGGATATAGAACGAAACTGACATGTAAAATATAATAGTGATTAAATTTAACTAAAAGCATACTATACATGTAGCCTAAACTGCATGCGGTTATAACCTGAGTACAATACTAACTATCACATACACATGGGTTAATAGTCGTAGACTGCTAGGGGGACTGCTTG
The DNA here is from genome assembly GCF_027579735.1 of Bombina bombina. Taxonomy (NCBI): domain Eukaryota; kingdom Metazoa; phylum Chordata; class Amphibia; order Anura; family Bombinatoridae; genus Bombina; species Bombina bombina. Next base: position 566,965,052 of record NC_069505.1, on the reverse strand, counting down.
AGGTCACACTACAGACCAGTGTCATGTATAGATATGATGCAATATAATATAATACAAAAGAGAAAATCTCCAATAGGAATATATAGTGTTCATAACAGGATGGTACCAAGGGTAAATATACATATATAAAATATTACCATGGAATGTATAACTATATCTAAGTTGTAAGGTCAGATTAATACATTATTTAGGTATAAGATATAGGAGCATAAAACCTTAGAGAAATTCCCTATTGCTAGTATCATGTTACTTAGATACAATAATCAGGGATCTCTACCTATTGGATGATAAATAATCTGCATTTAAACAGCCTATATAATATTTAACGGCCTAAATTGTACCTAGGTACATAGGATAGAGGCTAAACATATATTATAAGATAAACTAAAGATATTCTAGTATTTTTTTTTTTATTTTTTTTTTATATTTTTTTCTTGTTATATAATTACATTGATCAGTCCAGCATACTCCATAAGCTGATATAGTAGATATAGATTATATTGTCTGTTAGCATACGCAGTTAATGGGTCATGGAGACAAGCTTACATTGTTTGTGCTATGAACTAAAGCTATTATTTTATACACCTGATTGTTTCTCAGAGAATGGTATATGAAGGTTTAAGGACAGTTAAGCACATAAATTGTGAGTAATTGTAAAGCACTCCAGTAATCTGGGTGAGTGCCAAATAAGAGCTGATATTAAAATACTGAGTTTAGTATCAACCCTAAGAGCATGCTTAAGAACCCATCTAACATATAAAACAAACCTAAGATATTGTAGTCTTAATAAACTATATAATTACTAAAGAGAATATATTCCAAATGTCCTTTCAGTCAATGAGCATTTAACGTTGCAGATGTAACCATAAAACAAGTAAATAGGCCCTAGAGTCAGCATAGATAAAGTTCAGCAGCTACTCCATAAAAATCCGGATTAAGAGATAATAGGTACCCAAGTACCCTGTTATATGGAATAGACAGTGCCTCCAGGATTAGGGACTCTTAAGGAGCCTAGGTAGGCTGATCATTTAGCGTTAGTGTTATTATTCAGAGAGAAAGTTTCAGACATATAAGGGAAAACGCCATCAGACCATACTGTTATACTGACTAAAAAGTTTGTGTGCCTCACGTGAGTCTCTGTATATAGATGTGTTATCCCAGAAGTTATATCTCTGTAAAACCAGCAAAGTCCAGCAGATTAGTACTTCACTAGTAGCAGGTTATACACCGGGCAGGAGATGATTCAACCAATTCCCCTTCTAATGTAGTCTGCAGAGGTGGCAATGGCAAGCAGGAGCTCTCAAAAATGCAGCAAGTGCTATTTCCGGACCATGGCTGCTAGCTGATATCTTGCCCCAATCTTTTGCAGGAATGTAATGTACACTGATTCAGGTAGTCTCTGCGTGCATCTATCATCAATATGAAGGGGCATTTCCCATAGTTGGTCTGCATAGCTTCTCACTTTAGAACCCGGGTCTCGCTCTCCCAAAGTAAGAAATATCCCCATACCTGGCGGTGCAGAGGGTAGGGCGTGATCCGCTTGATCTGCTTCTTGTGACATCGGCCGTAATCCTTGTGTCCTGAGAGAGGAGGCGATCATATCAGGGCTCTGACTGAATGTGTAGTCTGGCCACAGAAGAAGTACGGGATCTCTAATGGAACTTTTCAGCTGAGCCGCCTTGTTCTTGTTAGCTGCCGCTTGCAAAGGTCTTCTTGCGGTGTGGTTGGATGGGCATAAGTTAGCCGAGTCTTGCCATGTATTTCCCGTATCTGACTCGCAGCTGTCATGCATGATGTTACTCTGCAAATTCTCAGATCGATATACCGGCAGTTGCTCCGTGTGCGCATCTGCTCGGTCAGGGTCTCCCTTGGCTGATTCCCCATGAGTCACCATTTTCAGGGTGTTTTGTAAATCTAGGAAACAGTTATCTAATTGCCGATCAAACGCTAATAATAGAGTCTGCATCAGTCTGTGTGTCTCCTCCATCTTGAGTGCAGTCGCTGTAGTATTAGGAGATAGAAACAATACAGATATTATATCTGATGTATCAGAGGTGTTAATGGCGTCGCGATGAGGCCTCAGTAGGCCAGAGCAGGGCAAAAACTGATAGAATGCCAATACAAATATTGAAGTTAGTTAAGGCTCCCGAACTCCACTTCAGAGTGTTTTATGCAGCTGGGGTGATCATCAAAACCAGAATAAATGCTAAAGAATTGCTGATTAAGCTCTATTCTAGACATCTGGAGCCGGGAGCTCTGCAAATATGCGTCCATCAATTCCAGCGGTTGGCTCCGCCCCCCAGGATTACAAATCTTTTATTATAAAATCTATATACACTTTTTAAAAAAAAATAATTATGTGGTTTTACTTGCAAACTAATATATTTTTCATTACAATATTTTTTTAGTCTGAAATTTATCATCACTTTAATGGAGCACAAATGAAGGGGTTAAAGTATCATAATCAACATACGCAAATGATCAATTTTAATGGTCCAGAATTTTACTCTTGCTCCTGAATGTTCACTCTGTGGTGTTGACCTGTAGAATGTAAAACAGTTTTAGGGAGAGGTTGAATTGAGCAATAGGAGGATTTACTGTATATGAATAGAATATAGGGTGCAATAGGCAGAATTATTAGGAGTTCTATTAAGCAAAAGAAATTAAAGGAAAATGTTTTACTGAGAAATAGGATAACTTATAGAGAGGGGTAATCAGGAAGAATGGAAAGAGTTACAGGAGTAGATATACTGAGAGGTTTTATGGTGCAATAGGAGGAGTTATAGGGAGAAGTTATATGGTGCAAAAGGAGGAACTATAGGGAGAGGTTCTATGGAGCAATAGGAGGAGCTATAGGGAGAGGTATTGTGCAATAGGAGTAGTTATAGGGAGAGATTACATGGTGCAATTGGAGTTATAGGTAAAGTTTACATGGTGCAACAGCAGAGTTATAGGAAGAGGTTACATGGTGCAACAGGAGAGTTATAGGAAGAGGTTATATGGTGCAATAGGAGGAGTTATAGGGAGAGGTTATATGGTGCAACAGGAGAGTTATAGGGAGAAGTTATATGGTGCAAAAGGAGGAGTTATTGGGAGAAGTTATATGGTGCAATAGGAGGAGTTATAGGGAGAGGTTATATGGTGCAATAGGAGGAGTTATAGGGAGAGGTTATATGGTGCAACAGGAGGAGTTATAGGGAGAAGTTATATGGTGCAATAGGAGGAGTTATAGGGAGAGGTTATATGGTGCAATAGGAGGAGTTATAGGGAGAGGTTATATGGTGCAACAGGAGAGTTATAGGAAGAGGTTACATAGTGCAATAGGAGGAGTTATAGGGAGAGGTTATATGGTGCAATAGGAGGAGTTATAGGGAGAGGTTATATAGTGCAATAGGAGGCGTTATAGGGAGAGGTTATATGGTGCAATAGGAGGAGTTATAGGGAGAAGTTATATGGTGCAATAGGAGGAGTTATAGAGAGAGGTTATATGGTGCAATAGGAGGAGTTATAGGGCGAGGTGATATGGTCAATAGGAGGAGTTATAGGGAGAGGTTATATGGTGCAATAGGAGGAGTTATAAGGAGAGGTTACATGGTGCAATAGGAGTAGTTATAGGGAGAGGTTATATGGTGCAATAGGAGGAGTTATAGGGCGAGGTGATATGGTCAATAGGAGGAGTTATAGGGAGAGGTTATATGGTGCAATAGGAGGAGTTATAGGGCGAGGTGATATGGTCAATAGGAGGAGTTATAGGGAGAGGTTATATGGTGCAATAGGAGGAGTTATAGAGAGAGGTTATATGGTGCAATAGGAGGAGTTATAGGGAGAGGTTATATAGTGCAATAGGAGGAGCTATAGGGAGAGGTTATATGGTGCAATAGGAGGAGTTATAGAGAGAGGTTATATGGTGCAATAGGAGGAGTTATAGGGAGAGGTTATATGGTGCAACAGGAGGAGTTATAGGGAGAGGTTATATGGTGCAATAGGAGGAGTTATAGGGAGAGGTTATATGGTGCAACAGGAGGAGTTATAGGGAGAGGTTATATGGTGCAATAGGAGGAGTTATAGAGAGAGGTTATATGGTGCAATAGGAGGAGTTATAGGGAGAGGTTATATGGTGCAATAGGAGGAGTTATAGGGCGAGGTTATATGGTCAATAGGAGGAGTTATAGGGAGAGGTTATATGGTGCAATAGGAGGAGTTATAGGGAGAGGTTATATGGTGCAATAGGAGGAGTTATAGGGAGAGGTTATATAGTGCAATAGGAGGCGTTATAGGGAGAGGTTATATGGTGCAATAGGAGGAGTTATAGGGAGAAGTTATATGGTGCAATAGGAGGAGTTATAGAGAGAGGTTATATGGTGCAATAGGAGGAGTTATAGGGCGAGGTGATATGGTCAATAGGAGGAGTTATAGGGAGAGGTTATATGGTGCAATAGGAGGAGTTATAAGGAGAGGTTACATGGTGCAATAGGAGTAGTTATAGGGAGAGGTTATATGGTGCAATAGGAGGAGTTATAGGGCGAGGTGATATGGTCAATAGGAGGAGTTATAGGGAGAGGTTATATGGTGCAATAGGAGGAGTTATAGGGCGAGGTGATATGGTCAATAGGAGGAGTTATAGGGAGAGGTTATATGGTGCAATAGGAGGAGTTATAGAGAGAGGTTATATGGTGCAATAGGAGGAGTTATAGGGAGAGGTTATATAGTGCAATAGGAGGAGTTATAGGGAGAGGTTATATGTTGCAATAGGAGGAGTTATAGAGGCGAGGTTATATGGTCAATAGGAGGAGCTATAGGGAGAGGTTATATGGTGCAATAGGAGGAGTTATAGAGAGAGGTTATATGGTGCAATAGGAGGAGTTATAGGGAGAGGTTATATGGTGCAACAGGAGGAGTTATAGGGAGAGGTTATATGGTGCAATAGGAGGAGTTATAGAGAGAGGTTATATGGTGCAATAGGAGGAGTTATAGGCAGAGGTTATATGGTGCAATAGGAGGAGTTATAGGGCGAGGTTATATGGTCAATAGGAGGAGTTATAGGGAGAGGTTATATGGTGCAATAGGAGGAGTTATAGGGAGAGGTTATATGGTGCAATAGGACGAGTTATTGGGAGAGGTTACATGGTGCAATAGGAGGGGTTATAGGGAGGGTTATATGGAGCAGTTTGAGGAGTTATAGGGAGAAGTTATATGGTGCAAAAGGAGGAACTATAGGGAGAGGTTATTTGATGCAATAAGAGGAGTTATAGGGAGATGTTATATGATGCAATAGGAGGATTTATAGGGAGAGGTTATATGGTGCAATAGGAGGAGTTATAGGTAGAGGTTACATGGTGCAGTAGGAGTTATAGGGAGAGGTTATATGGTGCAATAGGAGTAATTATAGGTAAAGGTTAAATGGTGCAACAGGAGTTATAGGGAGAGGTTACATGGTGGAATAGGTTGCGTTATAGGTAAAGGTTACATGGTACAATAGGAGAAGTTATAGGAAGAGGTTACATGGTGCAGTAGGAGGAGTTATAGGAACAGGTTACATGGTGCAATAGGAGGAGTTATAGAAAGAGGCTAAATGGTGCAATAGGAGGAGTTATAGGGAGATGTTATATGGTGCAGTAGGAGGAGTTATAGAGAGGAGTTACGGGGAGAGGTTATATGGTCAATAGGAGGAGTTATAGGAAGAGGTTATATGGTGCAATAGGAGGAGTTATAGAGAGGAGTTATAGGGAGAGGTTATAAGGTCAATAGGAGGAGTTATAGGAAGAGGTTATATGGTGCAATAGAAAGAGTTATAGGGAGATGTTATATGGTGCAATAGGAGAAGTTATTGAAAGAGGTTATATGGTGCAATGGGAGGAGTTATAGGGAGAGGTTACATGGTGCAATTGGAGGAGTTATAGGGAGAGGTTATATGAGGCAATAGGAGGAGTTATAGGGAAATGTTATATGGTGCAATAGGAGGAGTTATAGGGAGATGTTATATGGTGCAATAGGAGGAGTTAGGGAGATATTTTATATAACTATAGAAAAAGTTATAGGAAAATGTTTTATTTGAACAATAGAAGTTGATATCTGGAGAGGTTTTATGTAGTGATCTGGTGAAATATATTTTGAGAGGTTTTATGGTGGAATAAGAAGAGTAAATAGAAGAAATTATAAATTATATTTAAGAAGGTATGGGTGGAGAAGTTCCCAAACAGGGTACCTGTCCACGTGTCATCACTGCTGGAGATGCATCATTGGTCAAATGTAATGTTGCACAAGAGCTTTCTTGCGCAATCCGGCCCCTACTCTCATACAAACAGTAAGCAGCTTCTTAAATTGTGGTTGTAGGCTCAAGGGCTCTGAAGCTGCAATTGTAGCTTTATAAATGAGCCCCTTTATATAGAAACAGGATGAGTTATATAGATTGGCTATATAGGGCAACAATATGATGAGTTATAGGAAAATGTTTCATGGTAAATTCGCAGAAGGCTCATTTTTATTTGACTAATAGTGTGTCTGATTCCATTTTATTAGCTTTTGTTTTTCTAGAGTCCAAAGCAATGAGCTAGTTTCTATTTAGTAGCCTAGCTATTCCTTTGGGACATGTTGGATTAGCAAGTCTATGCTGTCTCCTGTGCTAAACTGTTTAAATAGCTTTGCCATGTATTGGACCAGATTGTTCCTGTGTATGGTAAATTTAATGTTTGGTATTTAATTGCCAATTTTGCTTGTTCCATTGATTCTATTCCATCTACCACCTCCCCCTCACCCTTTGGACTGTTTTTAACTACTCTTTGGCATAATGATTTTGCACCTCTCTTGTCCACCTGGATTTAGACCTAAGCCTGCTACTGACTACTATTTTGCCTAAATATTTTGTACCACTTTTGCCCGCATGGATTTCTGACCTCTGCTGGTCCTGAATACTCCCTGCTTGGTGGATTCTACCATATTTGTCTGTGGTGTGGCGACCCAGCCTGTCCTACTACTTTACTACTGTATCCTTTTACTCTCTTTCACTACCTATTGAGAGTCAAGTTCTGGGTTTTACTCAGCATTTTGGGGAAGTGTTACAGTTACTAACTAGCCACTTCTCAGCCTCTGGGTCTTTTCCTAGACAGAAATTTACTACTGTCCTAGCGTCAATAAAAGGAGCTATAAGGCAACATTATTTGGAATAGTAACATGGAGAGGTTACATAAAACAATAGGTGGAGAACAAAAAAGAATTATGTGTAGCAATTTGAGAATAAATATGAGAGAGAGTTATGGAGAGGAACAAAAGGAAATGTTATATAGAGAGATTGTTGTAGCAAAATGTTCTATGAAGTTATATAATGAGCAACAGAGAAAAGTAATAAGTTATTTTGAGCATCTGCATAAAATGCATGTAGATAAAATATGAAAAAAGTGTTCATTCATTTAATTTCTAACTCACCTGTATTCCTGTATCTATATATTCCTACAAGAGCAATGATGACCAGAGCGACAACCGCAACAATTAGACCAATCAATATGCTGACAGTGTTGCTCCCCTTGGGTTCTGTTTAGAAGAATGAAAAGTGAAAATGAGACAACTGATTTTAACGGGTCTGTTTCAAGCAGAGCTTATTTTAGGTTCCTAATCCAAATATCTATGATAAAAGTAATAACTGTAAATTCATGACATTTAAATATAATTTGGACCATTCCAAATTTCCAGTTCATTAGAATTTCCATGGAAATTGCCTCCCATGGCATTTTGTGGGGCTTTCAAATTTTAAACTATTCTAATCTTTTTGAAAACCCTTTGATTATATTAATGTTATTATTATCAGTTAATTGTAGGGTGCCAGCAGATTCAGTACTACTATAGACAAAGGTATTATAACCAGGTAACATTTATAAGGATCATGTGGATAGAGGGCCCTACCGAGAGTTGCACTGTTAAAGTCAGCTCTTATGAAGGTGATCTACAAAACAGCTGGGTGCATAGGCTTACATTCTAAGGGGGTTCAACAAGATAACACAGGAGGAGAGGAACTGAGGTTAGAAAAGGTTAGTGTAGGTTGTATGCGTCTCTGAACAGTAGAGTCTTTAAGGAGCGCTTGAAACTTTCAAAACTAGGGGGGAGTATTGTGGAGTGAGGCAGAGAGCTCCACAAAATAGGGGCCAATCTGAAGATGTTCTGTAGACGGGAATGTGAGGAGGTAACAATAGAGGAGGAGGTTGTGAGCAAAGCAAAGGGGATAGGAGAGAGAGTGAGATAAGGTCTGATCTGTAGGGGGGAGCAGTGCAATTAAGGGCCGTTTTTGTTTAATTATACATTTCTAATCTATTAAGTGTTTGAAATGCATTTATGATATGAGTACACCCCTATACCTTTATATGGACCAGATAACAAGTTGTAGGTTAATTTGATTATCATTCATGACCGCTAACTGCATGCAAGGTAAAAAAAATAGCACTGTCAGGTTAGCACTGGTATTACATGCTGAAAGTAAAAAGTTAGCACATGAGCTATCTTGAGGACATTGAATATTTGCGATAGTGCTTACTCCCTCCACCCACTCTCCCCATAGACTTCTATAGGCGCACTAAAGAAAGTCTTTTCTATTTATCACTTATGCGCTAACCTGAAACTGCACTACACCAACTGCGCTAAAGCCGAAAGTGTGCTAGGAATACTTTACATTCCTACGTTCCTAACTTAGAAGACACTATTCATTTTATTTTTAAAAATATTTTTCTTAGATGTATATATTTTTGTTAAATATTTCTATACCTATATATCTTTACAAATAAATGTATATATATACATACATACAAATATACACAAACACATATATACATACATAAATATATATATATATATATATACACACACACACATACATACATACATACACAGATATATATACTACTGTAATACTTTATTTTCATATATATTTGTTGTAGTGTTTTCAGAGAATTTGTTTTTTAACTCTTATACTTTATGTCAGATCATTGAATCCATTGACAATTTGTGGCTTGTTTTATGCTATTGTTAAATGGACTCAAGTTTTTTGCTTCCTCAAATAGGTGTAAGGGGTAAAAATGCCCTTTACAACTAGTATTGCAACATTACTTTTATTTATAACATATAAATCAAACAATTATTCAATGAATCATATGAATATAAGAATTATGTTGACTGAAATTTTCAACCCTTTTGGGTCATCCAATTATTTCAGATGAATGTCGTTAAAGAGCCGTTGAATGAAATTTGTTAAAAAAAATGAAATGTCTAAAATTAAAAAATAAATACCTACACATTTTAACCCCAATGTTATTGAACCCCTAAACCTCCACACCCCCATCACAATATAACAATCTACACTATTAACCCCTAAACTGCCACAACCCCCATCTATGCCGAGTTAATGTGTTAGTCAATATTCGGACAAATACAGATTTGTCTGAATATGAATGTAGATGTCTAATAAATATGAATAGAAAGTTAAGTATAACAATTACTTGATGTGATATTTTTCATTATTATTGATTCACATCTTAAAGTGTTATGTATTACATTTGTAGCTATTCTGTATGAGTATGCACTACAGAACTTATAGATGCATCTTAATTGTTTTAGGTTCCTGCTACCATACACTGTGAAACTCTCTCTCTGTCTCTTTACATATATACTGTATGTTTTGTGTAATTTTGGAATTCAGATGAGCCCTTTTGAATATCTGGGTATTTAAATGTTTGGGAGTAAAATATCACAATTTGTCTTTAGTGTTTTCCAGTAAATTAGATTGGAAATTAAGGGCTCCATGTACGAAGCAGCGAAAGCTGCTCCGGAGCCTTTGCGGGGCAGGTTCGCATATGCGAGCCTGCTGCCCGCAATGTAAGAAGCAGCGGTCATTAGACAGCTGCTTCCTACACCCTACGCCACCTTTTAGGTGGCGAAGCAAAATCACCGAGAGCTCGCTCGCTCTCGGTGATTGACAGCCCCTTCAGTCGCGTGATTGGTCGCGCGACTGAAGGGGCGGGCATTACACACTCCGCTGAGTGTGTAATGATACATACGGGCAAGCGGATCAATAGATCCGCTGCCCGTGTGTAGCGGAGGCGGGCGGACAGCTTCGCGAGTTAAGAAGCTGTCCGCCCGCCTCTTAGTACATGGAGCCCTAAATGAAATGTCTTTAATTCAGTTATTGTTTTATTTAATATTATTTATTAGTAAAAAAAAACCCGATATGATTTAAATCAGGTTAAAAGTATGATTCCATTTATTTTGTACTATTTTTATATTTTTATATTTACAATATGAATTTACAGTGAGCCACAGAGCTTATTGGAAAACAATGCAAACCATAAATATTTCATAATGGCTTTTAAACATAATAAAAGTTTGCTATGATGGAATTGATCAGATAAGTGAATATTTATCTGTGAGTATGGAACATATCGCTTTTATTACTTAATTTTGTTGCATGTCTGTCTATCTATCTATCTGTCTGTCTGTCTGCCTGTCTGCATACCTATCTATCTATTTGTGTGTTCATCTCATATGGTTTTTGGCTTTATTTCAATGTCATTCCAATCCATTAAAAGTGACCCAACTGTGTCAAGCCTGTCAAGAAAGTTCTGAAACTATTCAAAATTTAGCTTCACAAGTATATTCTGATGCATTGAATACTGTCAAATTATGGAATTGCGTTAAATTTGAGAACATGTCAAAACACTAATGAATTTGAACAACCCCCATTATTAACTACAGTTCTAAAAGACAATTGTTATGTCATGTTTTTCTCATTTTTTGAACTTCAATTCAAATTAAGAGACTCACCTAACTGTATGATTATGGTCTTATTCAGGCTGCTGTGATCCACATGACAGGCGTAATTGTACCTGACCTCAGCTATCACCTTTACAGTGACCCTGAGTTTCATCAGGGTTGGGGAAAACCTGTTTAACGTCCTCTGAGTAAACCTCAAAAGTGTTGTTCCTCATCCATTTCACATCCACAGCTTGGGGGTAAAACCCAAACACAAAGCAGTGTAGGTTTGTGATCTTATCAGAAGGACTTTCAGAAACCTTTACCTGTGGGGGAACTTGTATAAAGAGAAAAACAAGCTATGACACTCTAATGGTTGTAACATAAAACCTTGTATATGAGTTATTAAATTATAATGATACATTTAAACCATGGGTTTTCAAACATGTCCTCAGTCCTAACAGGCTAGATTGTCAGGATTACCTTGGGTGAAATCAGTTTAATAACCATGTTTACTAATCAGCTAATTATTTAATCTGTGATCTAGTTCAGATATTCATAAAATCTGGCCTGTTAGGGAGGCCTGGGGATTGGTTTAAAAACCCCTGATTTAAATCAGACATCCCAACTCTCACTGAAGTTATGGGAGTCTCCTGCATTGAAATAGCGGATTCCTGATGCCCGCAAATTAAACACAATATCCTAGAAAGAGCGGTGCCAGAGAAAATCAAATTTGTGCCTGCACTTTTCATTCCTACCTGTAGGTGTCACTGTTCTGTTATAGCTCAATGAAAAGAGTTCCTCTCTCGACTGTTCTCCCCATTCCTGAACTCTAGTGTGGTGCGAGACATAACAGACCTGATATAGGTGAGTTGTGCAGACTAGACTCCCATACTTTATGTTGTGCAGACTCCCATACTGCATATTGTGCAGACTCCCATACTGTATATTATGCAGACTCCCATACTGTATATTGTGCAGACTCCCATACTGTATATTGTGCAGATTCCCATACTGTATATTGTGCAGACTCCCATACTTTATATTTTACAGACTCCCATACTGTATATTGTGCAGACTCCCATACTTTATATTGTTCAGACTACCATACTTTATATTGTGCAGACTCCCATATTGCTGTATATTGTGCAGACTCCAAGACTTTATATTGTGCAGACTCCCATACTTTATATTGTGCAGACTCCCATATTGCTGTATATTGTGCAGACTCCTATACTTTATATTGTGCAGACTCCCATACATTATATTGTTCAGATTCCCATACTTTATATTGTGCAGACTCCCACACTTTATATTGTGCAGACTCCCATACTTTATATTGTGCAAACTCCCATACTGTATATTGTGCAGACCTCCATGCTGTATATTGTGCAGACTCCTATACTTTATATTGTGCAGACTCCCATACATTATATTGTTCAGACTCCCATACTTTATATTGTGCAGACTCTCATACTCTATACTGTGCAGACTCCCATTCATTATATTGTGCAGACTCCCATACTTTATATTGTGAGAGATTCCCATACTCTATATTGTGCAGACTCCCATACTTTATATTGTGAAGACTCCCATACTTTATAGCTATAAGATTTTAATATATATTTAAACATGAAAAGATAAAATGGTAATAAGGGAGGCGCTCAAAGCCAAAGGTATCAACACTAAAACAAATTTAATAAAAACATATAAATGAACAGTGATACAAATATAAAGGGACGTCTCCCCAAAATGAATTACGCTAATATCCTAAATAGTTTAAAATGACTGATAAAACTTTCTCAGGTCTAAAAAACAAACAATGATAATCAGCAGTTCTTATGTTGTTGTTGTGATTAAGGAAAAAGTTAATGTCTTTTCTCCATATAGAACCAAATCAATAGTCAATGTTCCGTTATTGAAAATACCACCAAGCTGCCTAATAGAGTTAAGCCGTAGCTGCCAAATATAGTGTCTAGAAAAATAATTTCGATATCCAAAGCTCTCTTACTTTGTAAGATATCTTTATGTCAAACCATTAAGCCGTGTACTTTACCAGAATATAAATTCGTCAGTTGAAGGTCTTACTCCCTCGCCCGGTCCTCACCTCGAGCGGGGCTGACTGCAGTTTTGGCGTCTGACGTCACAGAAAGGTGTTCCGGCTAAAGGTAGAGGCCGATTCCTGCGCTCCCCTCTATGCGCTGTAAACACGGTCCTCTTTGATAAGCCCTGCACTTAGTGCTAATAGCACGCAGGGGACTGAATAACAAGGTGATATAACGGATATCCAAAACAGTGTTCCCAAACACAGAGGCTCTGCTCCTTATGAGAAAATGTCCCAATAGTATAACCCGGGTTATTAAATGAGACTCCAAATAAGATTCCAAAGATATGGTTAGTTGTTACAATGGTGATAACAACAACACTGCCAACACATACGACGCGTTTCGCCCTCCTATGGGCCTTATTAAGATATCAATTAATAACCCGGGTTATACTATTGGGACATTTTCTCATAAGGAGCAGAGCCTCTGTGTTTGGGAACACTGTTTTGGATATCCGTTATATCACCTTGTTATTCAGTCCCCTGCGTGCTATTAGCACTAAGTGCAGGGCTTATCAAAGAGGACCGTGTTTACAGCGCATAGAGGGGAGCGCAGGAATCGGCCTCTACCTTTAGCCGGAACACCTTTCTGTGACGTCAGACGCCAAAACTGCAGTCAGCCCCGCTCGAGGTGAGGACCGGGCGAGGGAGTAAGACCTTCAACTGACGAATTTATATTCTGGTAAAGTACACGGCTTAATGGTTTGACATAAAGATATCTTACAAAGTAAGAGAGCTTTGGATATCGAAATTATTTTTCTAGACACTATATTTGGCAGCTACGGCTTTACTCTATTAGGCAGCTTGGTGGTATTTTCAATAACGGAACATTGACTATTGATTTGGTTCTATATGGAGAAAAGACATTAACTTTTTCCTTAATCACAACAACAACATAAGAACTGCTAATTATCATTGTTTGTTTTTTAGACCTGAGAAAGTTTTATCAGTCATTTTAAACTATTTAGGATATTAGCGTAATTCATTTTGGGGAGACGTCCCTTTATATTTGTATCACTGTTCATTTATATGTTTTTATTAAATTTGTTTTAGTGTTGATACCTTTGGCTTTGAGCGCCTCCCTTATTACCATTTTATCTTTTCACTTTATTTTAGACAATTGCAGGGATGTTTGTCTTTTAAGGGGGTGTATGGTTATCAGTTTGTCCCAGCGCACCTATCTACCTTTCTTTGCTTTTAATATATTTAAACATGCAAGGTTCGTCTTGTCTTTTTTATTTATATAGGGGTTTTTTTCTCACATACTTTTTGTGCAGACTCCCATACTGTATATTATGCAGACTCCCATACTGTATATTGTGCAGACTCCCATACTGTATATTGTGCAGATTCCCATACTGTATATTGTGCAAACTCCCATACTTTATATTGTGCAGACTCCCATACTGTATATTGTGCAGACTCCCATACTTTATATTGTGCAGACTACCATATTGCTGTATATTTTGCAGACTCCAAAACTTTATATTGTGCAGACTTCCATACTTTATATTGTGCAGACTCCCATATTGCTGTATATTGTGCAGACTCCTATACTTTATATTGTGCAGACTCCCATACATTATATTGTGCAGATTCCCATACTTTATATTGTGCAGACTCCCAAACTTTATATTGTGCAGACTCCCATACTTTATATTGTGCAAACTCCCATACTGTATATTGTGCAGACCTGCATACTGTATATTGAGCAGACTCCCATACTTTATATTGTGCAGACTCCCATACTTTATATTGTGCAGACTCTCATACTCTATACTGTGCAGACTCCCATTCATTATATTGTGCAGACTCCCATACTTTATATTGTGAGAGATTCCCATACTCTATATTGCGCAGACTCCCATACTTTATATTGTGAAGACTCCCATGATTTATATTGTGAAGACTCCCATACTTTATAGCTATAAGATTTTAATATATATTTAAACATGCAAGGTTTGTCTTGTCTTTTTTATTTATATAGGGTTTTTTTTCTCACATACTTTTTATGATAACACATTCAACTATTATATAATCAGAGCACTGAGGAATTCTGAATTGGGGCAGGGGGGGCCCACCTCCCTGAAATTTAGAAAAACAGAATTTGGGAACTGGTTTATCTTATCAATAAAAAAAGAGATCCTCAGGAATAGGCAAGTAAGTAGAATATGTAGAATATGGAAAATATTCTGCTCCCTAATTAAAATGAACTGAAGAAACTGAAAGCAATTAAAGGGATATGAAGTTATCATGTAAAAAAAAGATCAGGTGTGTTAACTTCTGGACTTTTCCATGCACTCACTCTCTTATATGGTAGACATAGCCCGGGTGTCTCACAAATATTCACAAAAAGACAAAGACAAAGTTGCTGCCAGAGATTTACTAGAGGATCTCGAGGCATTGGTGTCTTTTTTAATCCTAATTGACATCAGACTCAGAGATAGGCCCTCTTTCAAGAAGAGCTTGTGGAAGCCTTCTGTTCCATTGTCTCCTATGTGTTGGTTCCCACCCATGCCTCCCTCACCTCCCATGCCTCCTGGTCCCGAATCACCAGGTACTGCTGAGCCAATGCAGTTGGAGAGGAGGGAGTGGCTCTGCCTCTATTGTGGGTTACAGGGTTTTAAAGTCTTGTCCTACATGGCCGGGAAATGATCACACCTAAGGTCCTGTCGGAAACAGACCTTAGGTGGTTTATCCTTGTCCCCGGAACCGCTAAAGGAGAAACCTTTGGTCATGGTTGTCCTTTTCTGGGTGGATTCCTCCATAGTCACCCAGGCTCTTGTTGACTCCGGTTCTGCAGGCTATTTCATTGACAGGGCTTTTGTATCAAAGCACTCCATTCCTGTATTACTTCGGTCCGTTGCACTTGCTATTGAGGCCATTAATGGCAGGCCCCTTCAGCCTGCACTTGTTACTCACAAAACCGCTCCGTTATCCATGGCTGTTTGGGCTCTCCATTTTGAAACCCTCCAGTTCCAGGTGATAAACTCTCCGCATTTTCCAGTTGTTCTGGGTTATCCCTGGCTCCAAAAGCACAATCCCAGTCTTGACTGGTGCAGGTCCGAAATTTTTTCATAGTCTCCGCAATGTATTTCCACTTGTCTTCGGAAACCATTCAAAGTCTTGTGCACTTCTTCGGTATCTCAATTCAAAGAGGAGTACCGAGAGTTCCTAGATGTTTTTGACAAGGTGTGTGCCAGTACGTTGCCTCCTCACCGGTCTTACGATTGTGCCATAGACCTGCAATCCGGAGCCATTCCTCCTCGGGCCAGGTTTACCCTCTGTCTGTTGCAGAGAATTGTGCTATGGAGGAGTATGTTGCTGATGCTCTGTCACGGAGGATAATCAGCAAATCCTGCTCTCCTGCAGGGACTGGCTTCTTCTTTGTGAAGAAAAAAGGGTGGTGAGTTAAGACCATGCATCTATTATAGGGGTCTTAATCGTCTTACCATTAAGAATGCTTACCTTATTCCGCTCATTACAGAACTCTTTGACCGCCTCAAGGGAGCTACGGTCTTTTCTAAACTTGATTTGAGAGGAGTGTACAATCTCGTTAGCATCAAGGAGGACCAAGAATGGAAAACAGCATTTAACACCAGGAGCGGGCATTATGAATATCTTGTAATGCCCTTTGGCCTATGTAATGCTCCTGCTGTATTCCAGGAATTTATTAATGATGTCCTACGAGATATGTTGCAACAGTGTGTTGTGGTGTACTTAGACAATAGCCTCATACACTTACCCACACTTGAGACTCATCATTCTGATGTCACACGGGTACTTCAGAGACTACATAAGAACAGCCTGTTTTGTAAATTTGAGAATTGTGAATTCCATCAGACTCAAGTAACCTTCCTAGGTTATGTAATCTTTGTTGCAGGGTTCTCCATGGATCCTGACAAATTGTCTGCAGTTCTGCAGTGGCCTCCCCCAGTTGGTCTTCGGTCTATTAAACATTTTTTGGGCTTTGACAATTACTATAGAAAGTTTATTAAAAACTTTTCTTCCTTGGTCAAACCTATCACAGATATGACCCGTAAAGAGAATGATCGACTCCATTGGTCACCTACTGCCATTAAGGCATTTGAGAGTCTTAGGACTGCCTTTGCTGCCGCTCCAGTTCTGGCTCATCCTAATCATGTCCTGCCTTTTGTTCTTGAGGTCGATGTGTCTGAGACTGGAGTTGGTGCCCTCTTGTCTCAATGTCATATGCCTGACAGTTCCTTGCATCCGTACGGTTGCTTCTCTAAGAAATTGTCTCCAGCGAAGTGCAATTATGAAATTGGGAATTACTGGCCATAATTTTGGCACTCAAAAAATCTTCTCGAGGGTACTAGCGTACCAGTGCTCATTGTTAGTGACCACAAGAATTTAACTTATCTATCCAAAGCAAAATGTTTGTCATCCCAACAGGCCAGATGGACACTAGTTTTGTCTCAGTTTATTTATGTGGTCTCCTACCTGCCTGGTAGTAAGAATGTTAGGGCTGATGCCCTCTCTCAACAATTTTTGCCTCTGTCCAAGGAGGAGTCTGTACCTACTCCAGTTATACCTCCCGGCCATATTTTGGCCACCATACATACTAATTTGACTTCTCCCTTGGGGGAGGAGATCCTGGCTGCACAAACCAATGCACATTCTGAGAAACCTAGTGGTAAGTGCTTTGTTCCTGAGAATCTTTGAACTAAACTATTGCACACTTACCACTATCCTAAAGCCGCAGGTCACCCGGGCAAGAACCAAATTGATTTGGTCTGTCACTCAACAATTCTGGTGGCCAGGTCTTCACTCTGATGTTGCTGCATATGTTGCCTCTTGCTCAGTCTATGCACAGAATAAGACTCCTCGACGTCTTCCTGTGGGTCTTCTCCAACCAATTGCTAATGGAGAGCATACTTGGACACATCTTTCCATCGACTTCATTGTAGAACTCCCTGTTTCCAATGGCAATACTGTTATCCTAATGGTGGTTGACCGTCACTTTGCATTCCCTTGAAGAAGCTGCCTACCGCTCAGGAGCTTGCTTCAATCTTTGCCCGGGATGTCTTCTGTTTACATGGGTTACCCAAGGAGATAGTCTCGGACCAGGGTAGCCAGTTTGTCTCCAGTTTTTGGAGCTCTTTTGTACTCAAATGGGGATCCAGCTTTCATTCTCCTTGGCATATCACCCTCAATCCAATGGGGCTGCAGAACGGTCCAATAAAGCTCTGGAACGGTTCCTCCATTGCTATGTCTCAGATCACCACAATAATTGGTCTGAAGTGATACCTTGGGCAGAGTTCGCTCATAATAGTGCTATTAATGCTTCATCCCAGTTATCCCCGTTCATGGCGATTTATGGGTTTCAACCAACCTTGTCACCCAATTCATTCATGTCTCAGAGTATTCCGGCTTTGGAGGAGCATGTCCGGAAACTCAGTTCCAAGTGGGTGCAGATTCAGGATTGCCTTCATCGGTCTATGCAGCGCCAAAAATTCCATGCTGATTGTCTGCCCGCGCTTTCCTACCAGGTTGGTGAGAGGGTTTGGCTGTCCACCCGCAACTTGAACCTTTGTGTGCCTTCCAATATACTGGCTCCCTGTTATGTTGGTCCTTTTCGAATACACCGATGGGCCAATCCTTTTATGCTCTTGACCTTCTCTTGCAATGCGCATATCCAATGTTTTTCATGTCTCCTTCTTTAAACCATTGGTTTGTAATCGGTTTACCGCTGTGTTGTCTCTTCCCCATCCTATCTTAGTTGACAACCATGAAGAATATGAGATCAGCAGCATTATTGACTCTCGTATGTCCAGGGGTTGCGTACAGTATTTGGTTCACTGGAGGGGTTAAGGTTCAGAGGTGCATTCATTGGTTCCCTCCTCTGATGTTCAAGCTCCCGCCCTCATCCATGCCTTCCATGCCTGTTTCCCCAATAAGCCTAATAATTAAAGGGACACTCAAGTCAAAATTAAACTTCACGATTCAGACAGAGCATGCAATTTTAAACGACTTTCTAATTTACTTCCATTTTCAAAATGTGCACAGTCTTTTTATATTTACACTTTTTGAGTCACCAGCTCCTACTGAGCATGTGCAAGAATTTACAGCATATACGTATATGCATTTGTGATTAGCTCATGGCTGTCACATGATACATTTTGAGTGGAAATAGACATCACTTTGCAATTTATTTTTAAAAAATCTACTACTCAAGTCATTTGAAGTTCAGACTAAGTGCTATTGCATTGTCTTCTTATCATGCATTTGTTGGTTATGCAAATATACTGTATTGACTCTGTCCTTTAAGCACACCTTGATATAGGTTGTTGATCTCCTAAGGCCACACCCTCCCTCATTACACAAATACACATCACCTGATATGCTTAAATCCAATAAGCATTCAAGTTTATACAGCTTGGAGTTGGACAATATGCATAAAAATTATGATTTGTTCTAAATACTCACTTGCCTAATTTTTGTGCACACAGTGTATACTTTTTACCTCTGGGATTACCTTGTATGTAAGCCTCTGCAGACTGCCCCCTTATTTCAGTTCTTTTGTCTCTTCTTTCCACTCTTCGGGATTTAGAAGGCTTTCCCACCATTTATAAAGTGGCTGAGAATGTTGAGTGTCACTAATTTACAATATGTAGGTCATTGAAACAAACAACAGCAGTGAACACTGGCAGTCCAGTAATGGGATTTAAGAGTGTAGTGGTATAAAATATCAGTGAGTGAACCTCCCTGATAGGCGGTCACAACCTGGGAGATATGTGTTGGACATTACCCAAGCATAGACCCCCAGAAGTATATGCAAACTACTATGTAGCAGCCACCCTGAAGGTGTGGGATAGAACCCTTGCTTCCGATAATACAATCTCGACCATACCTTCCCCCCTCACCCCAGTTCTTAACAAACCGCTTCTTTTACACCCACACTCCTTGCCAACCCCGATTGTTGCAAACGCCCTCTCCAATGTCCCAGCTCACCTGGTACTCAACAAGGGACAAGTGCGTACACAATTGGAAATATCTCAACTTCTAGGCCCCCCATTTCATCAGTGGTTCCCCTACCTGCAATTGAGACATGCCATATTAAGCAGTCCAGTTGCTGGTGAGTTAACTAGGCCACTTAATCCCTTTGAAACATTGTGCACCACCCCCTCATTGAAGAGATCCCATATCTCAAAAATATACAAACTGCTCAGGGGCTCTTATCCGACTAAACAACCCTCTTATATCTCTAAATGGGAGAAGGAACTTGAGATTGTTCTTTCTGAAGAGCACTGGAACCACATTTTTGCTGAAACCAAAAAATCGTCCCCCTCACTAATGTTTGCGGAGATGAACTATAAACTGTTATCCAGATGGTACTTGACCCCTCACAGACTGCATAGTATATTCCCCAACTCTTCTCCCCTTTGTTGGAGACACTGTGGGGGAGTGGGTACCCTCTCACATATCTGGTGGTCATGCCCACTCCTACATACATATTGGAAAGATATCACCAAAGGTATAAATGACGCAATTGACCTCGATCTCACACTTTCCCCATGTACAGTGCTGCTACATCACACTCCCCCTATTCCCTGTGTATATCGAAGACAACTATTCCTCTGTCTTCTTAACTGCGCCAAACGCCTAATACCCAGGTTCTGGAAAACCACACAGATCCCCTGTCACTCCATGTGGGTGAGAGAGGTTAACCACATCC